>NC_079169.1:48666197-48961197 GCF_947568905.1 Ostrea edulis | reverse complement strand
GCTTTAGAATTCTGAATGTTATCCCCCCCCCCCTTGTTTTGGTGATACACAAAGATATATTATTTCTTTTTCTCTATGCTAGAATGTATCGGTTTAAATGAACTATGGCTGTCCTCAATGATTAAATGTCAAGATTATTAAGAATGTATAGTTAGAATAAAAATCATACAACATTGGTAAATTGAATGCACAATTATAGTAATTGGGATTGTGATTTGAAAGTTGTGAGGTTTTTCCCCCTAGACCTCCAAATTGCACATTGAGACGACATTCGTTAATACAAATATCAAATGAAGAAGTAAATCCGAACAAAGAAATGCATCGGTTGCAGATAAAAGGTAGTAATTAAGATTGTGACCTTGTAAAGTTTTCGTTAGAAACTATTATTAACAGTCGCAAGATGGGAACTAAATCGTTGTAAAAATGACGTCACAAATCTGGCTAGATTGTGATTTGAATCGCTGCCAAGTTGTTTTTTACGTCACATTACACTGCTTTAGGCACTATTTACATTTCCGGCTGAGAATGCTAAAAAGTCAGCTGAAATGTATTTTCCAAAAATATAAATAATATAGGGTTATTGAACTTATATTGGTGAATATTGGCACGAGTTGGCTGTCAAAATGCACTCGCAAGCTCGTGCATTTTGACAGCCAACTCGTGCCAATATTCACCTATATAAGTTCAATAACCCTTTTATTATATAGCTAAAGTATTTAGTTGTTAAATTATATCCCTTTTCACTCAAACTACTCCAAAACAGACGAGAATTAATCAATATTGGAATCTAAGGTGAAGGTGTGCAATAACAGCATACATTTCTTAACTGTTCAATATTTAACCCGTCATTAATGCATGAAGCAAACTGATTTTGTAAATGGGGACATCATAATTTATGTACAGTAAAACATTTTGCTTAAGTAAATATCAAATACCGGCTCTGTCAGATTCGGGGGACCGTCGTCTGCCATTTTGGCTTGTTTACGTCGTTACGGTAACGTCAATATTGAACGCTCATACTCGGAATGTTTCGGGCGCATACAATTTCCGCAATGCAAAGTTAACGTTTAATAAATTCTCAGGATATTGAACGCTAACATTCTCTAGATATTAGCTATATAATAAAATAAAATACACGGTATATTCATTGTACACACTATTCATCCACAAGGTATTAATTTAACATATTTTATTATTTAAAATAGAAACTGTCAAAACACGGAGAGATATCAATTTCGTCTTAGCTCTTTATTAATAGAAATGTCAATTGAAAAGATAACCTAACCCGTAGAAAGGATAAAGGAATAAATCAACTTCAGGAAGAACAATCATAATAGTGATAACAACTTAGTAAATTTTAGTCCAATTTCAAACTGATGTTATACAAGAGGATGACAGGTCCGGTTAACCCATCGCATAGGAAATTAGAAATAATAATTCATAAATGATTAAGAGAATAAAGGGGTTTAACCATCCGAAACCTTCATCTTAAAGCTTTTAAGGTAAGGGAGAAGGGGCGGATCCAGGAATTGCGGTTACCGGGGGGGGGGGGGGGGGGGGGGGGGGTCTGGGGGCCGCCTTGAGGAAGCTCCTGGATTTTACAGATTTCATAGGGCTTGAAATATGTCTCCTATTTAGTCATTTGTACTATTTTTTATCATTTTAAGAGGGTGAAATTAATCAAATGACGCAAATATTATGGGTATTTGGGAAAAATTAAGTTCTTCCAATAAAGTAATTCAAGACATCAAAAGATTTTGTCATTTATTTCTCCGGGAGTGGAAGAAATTATTGCTAATTCTATTGCTTAGCACTTTTTTCTAAACAAGATACCACGATTTACCTTAAATTTAGAAAAAAAATGGGGGGGGGGGGCTTAAATCCGCCACTGGGGAGCGATATTTTTACATGACATACCACTGGTGTCCGGATTTACGCGATGCTTGTCCAGAATTCCTCGACTTTAAGCTTGCCTTTTATTTCGCTGAGCATGACGAATTTCAGCGCTATCAACCATAACAAAACCATATTTTAGTCTCCAAAATCTTATCTTTCAAAATATGTACGTCAAAATTTTCCTATTACTTACTTTTCATTGTAGGAACAAATGATTAAAACGGAAATAAGTTTTGTCGGATTTACCAGAGCGTACTCTATTGTGTTTTGGAGATGAATATTCTTTCCATTCTTTAAATTTTAAAATTTCTTATTCAAAAAGCTATATCTAGGTCTACATGTATAAACACTGTAGCTATTTGCGACTTAAAAAAACACCAACGTTTTAAATGTTAAAATATTTCAATGATGACCGTAAAAGCTTGTAGGCACCTTTTTTTATTTACACTTCGGTGATGGAAATTTGAACATGATGAATTAGTAATGATAATAATGATGCTTTATGAAGAGAAGGTAGCCCTATTAATGCAAGGCATTATTCTTCCCCGGGGCCTTCTGAACTACAAACGCTATACACATAGCGATACGTACAACCAAAGATAAGCATATAAAGATAGATACTATGATTATATACAATGTATAACAAAGTGGTATTTAAGACAATTATGGAGACCATATTCCTGGTATTGAATTGGTACATGTGATGCACGAGGGAATAAAAGATGGGGGGGGGGGGTGTTAACAAAAATGCATCTATATATTTTCAAATATATACACATGTACTTAGAACATGTATTTAAAAATAACGTCAGCTAATTATAAATGATTCCATATTTCTTCTAAAAAGAGTAAGAGACGGTGATAATTCAATACCTAATGTTACCTCATTAGATACATGTACGCCTGCATATTGAAGAGCGTTTTTAACACAAAATTGTTCGATATTTTGGTAAACAAAGATTATAATTTAATTCGGGACGAATGGAATAGGAATCATAAGTTTAAAAAAAAAATTATACTAGGCATTTTAATTAACAAGGTGTATTAAACTATTTTTTTCTGTATAAGAATTGAGAAGACGTCATCAGACACAGTCTATAGAAGATGCAACGTTAAATCTTACACTCGCAAAACTTGCCAGCTTTGCTACTTCATATCACAATTCAAATACACGTTAATTGTAAATAGTGTTTGATTATGATATTTGTATAATGTTATTGAAAAGGATTTTGTGTGTGTGTGTGTGTGTGTGTGTGTGTGTGTGTGTGTGTGTGTGTGTCAATAACTTTTTAAAAATTATCCAAAAAATGTTGATTAACAAGCTAAGGTATATTGAACTATATTTTCTGAATAAGAATTAAGAAAACGTCATCAGACACAGATCAAAGACGCAACGTTAAATCTTGCACTCGCAAAACATGCTAACTTTGCTCCTTCATATCACAAAAAAATATACGTAATACAGGGATATAATTACTATATATAGAAAGTACACACCCTATATAGTATTAGGGCATAAAATTATCAACTTCTGAAAATAGACCAAAATTGACCCTTAGTGTACCTTCTCCTTTGTTTGGTAAGAATCAGAAAATTTCTACAAATACATATGCCATAAGTACCCAGAAGCGGTCGAAATGTATGTATCAACCTACAGTGTTAAAAAATGACATTTCCTCACGTAACCGTTACGCTCGCATACTCATAACCGGTGTAGTGAACAACGTGAGCGAATCAAAGGATATGGTTTTGTCAGATTGTAATTATATACTTATACTCATCTAAAAGTGTCTGTTCCCATTGTTTTACACATGAATTGTCGATCATATTGTAGTGAGGTCATATTGCAGGTACCTTTATTTTTTGATGGTCTACGGGAGATAACTCTGTTTTCCCGAATTTGTATACCCGGATACGGACCAATTAATATGTGTGCCTACTGTAAATAAAGTTCAGACGCTCACTCTCTCCTCTGTGTTTACACATGAAACCTTCAGTACTTGTGAACATAAATTACGAACTTTTGGACATAACATTATAATTAGAAAGCATTGCACAATAACATAATGTAGAGACATTAATAACATATTCCTTGTGCATACTACTCAAAATACCATGTTTAAAAATAACAAACTACCAAGCAATATTTCAAATTACTATCCCAATATTTCATTAAGACATAAAAAATATGATTTCACAAAACATATCCTTAGCTAGTTTAGGTCTAAACAGTCATATATCAAATAGAAGGAAAAAACTAACCCAATAAACAACCAGTCTTGTGTTACAGCATTACACAAATACTCCAGGTGTGTCACATACAAATGTGGCACCCACGGTTTGTATTATTCTGATTTTCCTGGGTAGTCATAGGTGAACTTCAATGGTGATCTAACAGTCTTGGTCTCTCCGCGATTGATTCTGATAGCTCACTCTGGCTATCATCGAAATCCAATTGTCGGTCCTCATCATATATACTCTTTTGATCATCGGAATCCTCTCCATCTCCGCTGCGAGCAGACTGGAAACATACACTAGAATTATCAGGAACTAATAACTCTTCTACCCTGCTGAAGGCTTGGTTTCGACTACTGAGGAACTGGAATCAGATACTGTTTGGTTCGGGGAAAATGTCGTTGCATTAAGATTCAAAGTTATTCCGTTTTTTATAGAATCGTCATAGTCTGTTGAGCTATCATCTGCATCATATTGATGATTCACTGCAGGCCTGGATGTCTTTGCTGAAGGCTTAAACATACAAGGCTTTCTTGTTTCCCCAGGTGTTGCAGTGTAGAGAGGCAGTTGGTTACATTGCATGGGCAGACTTCGATACCACCTTGTCCAGACTTTTTCTGCACCTCATACACTGGTATGTCATCATTACCTGTGAAGACATCATGCTCCCTGTAGGACCTCAGTTTACCAGGTCCCCCTCTCTCCAAAAGGTTCTTCACCAATACATTGTCACCAGGCTAGGTTATAAAAGTTGGCTCGGGCTCCAACTCCAACTCTAGCTCGAATTCAAAATCATACTCCTAGGAGTACGTGGTCAGATTCTAAGGTTATAAAACATTTCGAGTATGTACTCCTAGGAGTACTTACTCCAGTTTTCGAGCTCGTACTCAAAACTTTTTTTTAATTGCACAAGCGGCCTTTTTTAGACTTCTTCCGTAATGGCGGCGCCCATGTGTTTATGTTGACGGCAGTTAACAGCAATATTCCAATCCTTATAAGAGTTATTTAGTGCCAGTACTTTGCTAAAACGTTCTAAATGTTTTTTAAAAAGAAATATTCGTTGAATTAGATGTAATTTCTGTAAATATAAAGGGCTATATATATATGCATGTATATTACCATTTTTACTGTGTATCATGTATATATCATAGACATTTACAATATAAAATTTTGCTATCGTCTGCAGAGCTGTATAGCCAGTGGCGGATTTACAATCCCTGAAACATTAGGTTACAGACTACTAATTTTACCCCTATTTCATTGTAGTGCCCGTTTATAAATGGAGTTTTTTTCTTAAAAATTCTTGGGATTTGTATGTGGGGTGGATTTGTGTTTATTATAGGGGATAGATGGAAAGAAGAGGGTCTGAAAAAAAATTATAATAATGGGAAATTCTGCCCTTAAGTGTGTAGTAGGAAGGGTGTAAATAGGCCATTGTTTATCTGCTTTTCAAAGGGAAAGGGAAATATGCAGGGTAGGGGTTACTGGCGGTGTCATAACAGGACTTGTGTGCGGTGGATTTTCCTGAAATTCACAAATATTTTTGGACCTGAATTGCTCTAAGTCTGTGTCAAATTTCAGGTAAGTTGAGGCGGTGGAATTTTTTATATTAATTTTTATGTTATAAAGGAATGTATAGCAAAATAATTGGTAGTCTGTGTCCATTAGATACTTTACTACCATTTTCCCGTTCGCTCTCCCTTTACAGTTTTGCGTTCACCGTTCACAAATCGCCGTTACACCAAAGTGAAAGGATCGATCTTCATAGCAAGGCAAAAATGAAAAAGGAACGTGTGCGTAAGAGTGAAAGTAAACTTTAATTTTCTTATATCAAAAATTGAATTTATAAAGTTCAAATGTCAGGATTATCAACTGTGAAAATTCAAGGAAAATTGCAAATCACTCACCAAAATAGAATAAATCATTTTCATTATATTACAAAACATAATTATTGTTTGGTTTAAAAGTGTGGGGGGGGGGGGGGGGGGGTGTTAGTTGAGAGAAGAATGTAAGAACCTGCAGTTATGAATTCAACCCTTATACGTGCACACGTTACACAGGATGAGTGCTGGTACATGTACAAAAATTAGGCAGTTTATGACAATCAATAAATACCTCACATCCCCCAACAATCTCTCTCCCCCCCCCCCCCCCCACTCCCATTATCATTTTTGCATTTACAAGTTTGGGTAAAAGCAAAATTTACTATTATTATTATTTTGTCTCACTTCACAAGAATTTTACACAAGTCATCTTTTTCCCTTAAGCCCCCCCCCCCTCCCCTCCTCCCCCTGCTATCTTAAAAAAAGTAACTTGATGCTACATTTCAATGCACAATCGTGCCAAAATGTCAAACTGATTTGACAAGTATTTCTGATTATTTTACGCCTATGTTTATGAAAGACATTGTCAATGAATGTATTTACTCCTTTCCCCAACCTTTGAAACAGAGAGGTTGGAGCGTTTGTCCTGTATGCGGAAGGCCGGGGTTCGAATCCCGGCCGCGACGGACCTAATTCGTTAAAACAGGTAGTGACAGTTCCATCGCCAAACGCTCGGCATAAGATGTGAATGTCACGGGTCCTCGGAGATTACCTTAAAAACGGATGACTCGTGTCACAGTAGGTGTGGCACGCTAAAGAACCCTCACTGCTCAATGGCCGTAAGCGCCGAGCATAGGCTTAAATTTGAAGCCCTTCAACGGTCTTGGTGACGTCTCCATATGGGTGAAATATTCTCGAGCGAGACTTTAAGCAAGATACAATCAATCAATCAATCTCTAATATAAAGATGTAATTTTTCTCGTACATTTCTGTCCTACATATAATATACGTGTAGTTCAGTATACAATAAACAGTTTTATCCGCATCAAATATATATTGCACAATCTAAATGTAATTCATGGTGACACTATTTTGTACATACATTAATTCTGAGATTATTTCCTCAGGTCGATATACTGTACATGTAGTTGCAATATAGGGAATTACACAAAATGTACGTGGGAATGAACCTTTTATACTACATGTATTTAGAAGCGTTCAGGCATCAACACGAGATACCTATACCACTCTTTTTACGATCATTTCATGAGAAATAGATGTATTCAGAACTGTAGAACATTCAGTTCCCGAATCGATTATATATACTGTATATATATATATATATATAGAAAAAACTCTAAACACTTTGTTGAAATATTTCGACCGTGTTACCGGTCTTCTTCAGTCGTGTTTTCGTGAAGAAGACCGGTAACACGGTCGAAATATTTCAACAAAGTGTTTAGAGTTTTTTCTGTATTTTACTTCCAAAAAAGAGACTTTAAATATATATATATATATATGAAATATTTCGATGCAATGTGTATCATGTATGATCCTCTTAAATGTACATTAAATAACTGTATCCCATTTTCATTCTCAGTGACCGTGTAGCGTGTGACAGCGTGGCGAGAATTCCATCGTCATGGAAAGCAAATTGTTTGACTTGCCTAGATGGTCGAGCGGTCTAGCGCGTTGGTTACATGCTGCTAGGAGAATTGGTTATGTAGGTCGTGAGTTCAACCCCGGGTAGGGGCGGAAGTGGGTATCCAAATAAAGTGAAATTTTCTGTGCTTTAGAAAAGCACTGAAAAGGCCACGACACTGTTGGTTATTTAAAACTCAAATTTTCGACGCAACCCGCGTCTTTATCGACGTATATTACATAAACAAAATAACACACACCACGGAAAACGACAACTATCAATAAAATACATTTGTAACAAGAATGATACACTGTTGATAAACTGCCTTTTCGGTGCTTTTATAAAATTCTTTATTGGCCTTGTATCTTCTCAGATCCGACACTTTATGAAAGTAGGGTGTTGTTGGGTTTTCGTGCTTATATATATATATATATATATATATATATATATCCTCCATTCCAGGTTAGTTGCTATGCATTTTAATAAACACGACTGATGAAGGCTGGTTAGTATATATATATATATATATACATGTGTATATATATATATATATATATATATATATATATATATATATATATTCCCTACCTTTGTTAAAAAAAATAAGTACAATCAAGGGTAAAATCCGAAATATTCCGCTTTGCGTTCACCGTTTAAGTGGGGAAGTAGAACGTTACAGGGACAGTAACCCCCCCCCCCTAAACTTATAGAATTTAAGGTAAATCATGGTATCTTGTTTAGAAAAATGTAAACGACAAAAGAAAGCAATAATTTTTTTTACTCTCAGAGAATTAATGACAAAATTTTGATTTATCCAATAACTTTTTTGGGGGAGAACTTACTTTTCTTCCAAAAACCCTTAAAATTTGCGTTATTTCATCAATTTCACATTAAAAATGACAGAAAATAGTAAAAATGACTACATAGGACATATTTCAAGCCCTATAAAAGCTGTAAAATCCAACATAGAAATCTCAGCGTTACTTGTAATTGAAGAAGGGGTGGAATTGGAAGGTTCCGCTGAGTTGGAGATGGTATGTCTGGCAGCTGACGCAAGAGATCCATAATGGTGTGTGGTAGGAAAATATATCTTGCAAAAACATCATCTGCAGATAATTCTTCTAAAGGGTTGCATGATCTGTCTCTGATATTGTGTGAAGCACGTTTCCTAATTGGCATTTGTCGGCATGCAGCCATTTTTATAAAAGCAAACGACACTTTGAGTACATACTTTAAATCTCAAGTAAGCTATTGAGCTTACTCGAGATTTAAGTATGGCATACTCCATTTGGAGTATGATTTCCCTACTCAAAAGTTTTATAACCCACATTTCGAGTATGTGCTCCGGCTCAAAAGTTCAAGACAACTTTCGAGCCTGATTTGGAGCCAGAGCTTGAGCCAGTTTTTATAACCTAAAATTATTTGGAGCCATACTCCAAATCTTGTTTTCGAGCTAGAGTTGGAGCTGGAGCCCGAGCCAACTTTTATAACCTCCTAGCCTGGTTGCAGTCTAGCACTAAGCAATGACTTGTCCTGTTGCTGCGTGCCCTTCTCCACTGCCTTGATTGCATTTTCTGATGCTACATGTAACTTGTAGGTTGCTTCCAATCGAAGTTTCCACTCATTCACAAACTTGGAGTACCCACCTTTCTGCCCCGGTTTCTGAAGCTCTGGAAATATTAAATCAACAGAAAGGGTAGGATGCCACCCAAACATCAGGTAAAAGGGTGAGTACCCTGTAGACTCATTCTTGGTGGAATTGTAAGCGTGCACTACCTTATTCAAGTGAGATTTCCAGTCCTTCTTAAATGGTAACATCTGAAGTAGCGTCCGGTTAAACCTTTCTATCTGTCCGTTTCCCACAGAATGACATGGAGTGGTCTGAAAATGGTGAATACCACATAAGTTCTGGAATTCTTCAAAGAAGCGGTTCTCAGACTTGCGTCCTTGGTCATGATATTATCTAGTATGCATTCCGTATCGCAATACAAAGTCATTAAACACCCTCTGTGCAGCTGCCTTGAAGTCTTGTTTCGTGTTGCAAATGCTTGTGCAAATCGCGTATAGTAATCCATAATTACTAATATGTATTCAAATCCACCCTTACATTGTTCCAGATGCAAGAAATCAATGGAAACCATCTCCAAAGGGTAGATGGTTGCACTGGGTCGCAAAGCAGCTTTCTGGTGAAAATTTGGTATTTTATGTTTGATGCACAAACACTCTTGAGTAACACACCGCTCTATTTCTGTGCTCATCCATTGCCAGTAGAAACGGTCCCTTGTCATACTCACTACCCTGTCTGTCCCTAAATGTCCCATGTTATTATGAAGGTGTTTAAGTACTAAATCACGGAAACACTTTGGTAACACTAGCTGCTGAATCTCACCCTCACGTGGAAGTGATATCTCGCGTCTCAAAACTCCATTTATCATCTTTAGTTTAGACCACTCACGAAGGAGGCATTTTGCTGCATGTGTCCAAATTGCTGTTAATTTCCTTGTCGGCTTTTCCCCTCACTGACTTAGGACAGTAAATGACCTGTCTGAATTTTGTTGCTGCTCCTTAACCAAGGTAGCAATGTCGATACTTGGCAAGGTTCCATCTGTCAGTAAGTAGCTTTCCTCTCTTTCATAGTCCTTCACAGAGATTCCAATACTAGCATGCACAGACTTGTCATGTTTCACTGCATTCACTACTGCTTCATTAGTACCAGGAGAACACTGCTCTGTGTACCTTGATATGTATAATGGCATGCAGCTTAGCCCATCTGCATCACCGTTTTTGACTTCGGGTTTGTAATGTATGTGAAACCGAAAATCAGCTAGCTGAGACACACACTTCAACCTAGTAGCATCCAGCTTCGGTACAGTGAAGACATAACGCAGATGATTATAGTCACTGTAAACATCAAAGAATGGCGCATAATATAAAGATAATCCCGGAAATGTTCTACTTAAGTGCTAGGAACTCTCCCTCTGCAGCATTATGTCCGTAGTGCACCCGAATGGAGATGGTAGTTTTCCTCCGCTGGAGTAAGTGTCCGTGAAGCATAAGCGACTACTGCTAATTTCCCATCCTCCTGACTCTGGTGTAGTACAACACCTAAACCTCGTTGATAGCATCAATATGAAGGTTGTAGGGCTTATGAGAAGCTGGATGAGCCATCATGGGAGGATTGAGCAGTATGCTAAGGAGATCCTCTAAAATCTTCTGATGCTCAGAATACCAATGGATATGCACTTATGAGCCCTTTTTTCCCGTATTACTCGACCGTTTTCTCTCCCTCTGCAGCGTTATGTCCATAGTGCACCCTTTCTCTTCTTTTAGGAGATCGTAAATTGTTTTTCTTTTCTTGGAGAGATCAGGCATGTAGCTCTGGAAATATCCAACGAAACCCATTAACTTCAGAATATATCATACGGTACGAGGGGTCTGCTCCTTCAACTTTAGGAATGCTTCTCGGACTTTAGCATTCAATGTATGTCGACAGGTAGTAACCTGGTGTCCTAAATATGGAACCTGTTTCTGTAAAATGTTGCATTTGCTATGCTTGAGCTTAAGTTATTTCTCCTTCGTTCGACGCAAGACCGTTCGCCAGTCACTCAAATGCCATCAAATGAGTCACTATATACTAGGATATCATTTGGGTAAGGCAGATAATTCTTGTCTCGAAGTCCTTCCAAAACTGCATTCATATAAGCTTAAAAAATACCTAGAGCATCATTCCTCCTTAACAAACCCTTGATGATATGCTTTACTCTGGTCCGGGAGTGAGAACCATTTAATTCCTCCCAATGAATCAAGGGCATCCTGCACTCTAGGAATGAGATGCTGGTTCTAGACTGTTTTGGCATTAAGTTTACAATAATCGACACATAGCCGAAGGGATCCATCTTTCTTACACACACAATGGGACTTGCATAACGTGAGGTGGATTTACGCATCCACGGTTTCTGAAGTAAACTGACAATGTAGTCTTTCAGTTTCTGGTAGAGTGCCTTAGGGATCACCATGTTAGAGCTGTGCACAGGTTTCTTATCCATGAGTTCCAACCCCATCTGCAAATGGACAGCACAACCTATACCGTCATCACTCTGCTTAAAGGCTTCACATTCATCTCTTAGCATACCCTTCACTCTGATCGTTTGATCCCGGGTGAGAATCAAGTTCAAAAGCTCCACAGGGGGATCCCACTTCTTTTTCTGGTCCGCTGAGACTTGACTAACTGCAGCAGATGGTGACTTTGTTAAAGGCAAAGGGAACCCTAACCACATTGTTGTTTTTATAAATAAAGTATTACTTACTGATATTGTAAATGACAATCTTTAACAGGAAAAATCCTTGTTTAACGATTAAATCATTATTAATCCATCATATATTTTAAATTACCCACCGCTAAGAGAGAAGTTATTGAAGTTTAATTTATGACGTCACACCGTCGGTTCCGGTTTATTTCATCAGCAGCACTGTAACCACTACAGTCACGAACAATCGAGTCGCATACCAGGTAGACGGCACATGTTTCTTCATATACATGTCTCGAACCTCAACTTGTCATTACGCAAATTATGAATCCGCAGTTTACATAGTCTTTCCTTTTCAGATGACTTGGTTGGGTCAGGAATTTCGAAAAAAACAACAACAACTTTTCTCACATCTCCCCTTCGCATTACTGTAATTAACTGCTTGACAGGAAGGGATCAACCTATTTATTCGTAAAATATACCACATGCACAACTCTGATGATCCTAGAATCTTATCAAAACCAGAAAAGACGGCGTGACGTCAAAATTATTGATTTTTGTGGTCTTGAATACAAAAGAATTCCATATCATGGCATCCTCATAGATACATGTAACGGGGATTTCAATTCTTAATGTTTTCAAATTAATACTGAAGCTTATCTAGGCCGTATATCAACAGAATAGTATGACAAATTTTTATCATATAATTAATCATATCATTTATCCTGTAAATGTATTTGGATTACGGTTGCCTTCCCCTTTAACTCTAGAATGCTGTCAATATCACCAAATGTCACTATAGAGCAAACACGTATCACCTGTCCAAGCACAGTACCTCTTGGATGGTCCAATTCCATCTTATTGAGATTGGTCAATATCAATCTCATCTGTCCACGATAACCTGGTTTCATATCTACCAGTACTCCCCGAGAAAACACACCCAACACATCCAGATCTGGAGAGGGCGTAAATAGCGCTTTCTTCCCAAGCTGCTGTTGTTGTTTCCAAAATGGTACCTTGATGTCAACTGATGACTGAGCTGGAATCTGTAGACCCCGATGTCCTACTTTCACCTTGCCCACAATTCCTTCTGTGGTGTCTGCCACCTCTTGGTAAATGGCATCAACTTGAAATTCTTCAGTTGTAGGTAAAGAGCATCTCAACGTTTGCAACACATCATCATTCTTCACATTTTGTAACAAAAATATTATCACATTGTAACCAAGAATTGGTTTATTCATACCTGAAACATTTGTTATCAACAATGGAACATGAACAGCTTTGAATTGATCAACATCGTCAACCAGACTTAGCGTTACAGTTAAAACACCTTCAATAGATATCAAGGTATCAGAAGCAGACCACAGTGAAAAAAAATTGTCAACACTATCTACCTTTGAATACAATTCAGAAAAATGTTTTACACCCATGGTTTGTTCAACAATGATACCTGAGCCCCTGTATCCCACAACACTTTCATATGTTTTCTATTCAAAAATACATTAACATGACATGGCTCACTCACACATTTGACAACAGTAGGTCCAATATCACATACAAAACCATTCATTTCATGCTGAAATCTGTGTGTGTGTGTGGGGGGGGGGTCTCCTGCTGTCCCTCTAAGAAGATCCTTCGGAGTTTTCCGGACTGTTGCTTGTCTTGACTTTGTTTGGACATTGGTTTCTTCGGTGTCCAACTCCACCACAAGTCCAACAATAGTTACAATACTTTTCTGTAGCCTTACGAGCTGGGCATCAATATCCCACCTTGCCCTTTGCTTCGGTTCGCAGGTGCAGTGTAATTGTGGTTGGTTGGTTCGATGTCGTCATTGGGCCAGCAGATATTATTTCTTACAGTTTCGCTAATTCAAGTTTCAGTGACTTCATCTCTGCTGCTAAGTCACTCCTCACTGTGTCCTTTATCGTATTAACCATTACAGCATTGGCATCTGCAAAAGCCACCATCGATCTCCCACCGAGCTTGATCTGTACTTCATTTTCTTGGAGTGTTATACGGTTTATTTCCTGAGGCAACTATGCATCCGTAATGCTTGGCTGATCTAGGAACTTCCGAATTTCGTGTAGAAGTGTAACATTTCACAGTCCAGTCCAGTATGGAATGTCTGCTTAAATAAACCGTCAACTAGATCAGGGCTTATTTCAGCTCAAGACTATCTTCCTGAAATGCAAATAAGATTCTATTCCGCAAGCCCATCATTCGTAAAAGAAAATCATTCGGAGATTCACTAGACTGCTGAGTGGCACTAGCCAGTTCACTATAGAGTTCTGTAGAATTCTTTTCCGCGTAATGTCCCCTAGGAATGCTCCGTAATAATGGGAGGGTGATGTTTGGACTTCCGTCAAAATAACGCCGAAGACTAGATGTTGGTATCACAGCTCTAATCACGTCATCTATAATATCATCTTCTGAGTGACCCATTTTCGCTTCTGCCTCTATCTGTCTAATAATATTCCTGACTTGCTGTCAACCAGTTTAGATATTTTAAAGTCCTTATGTATCTTCAATTTGTTTGCGACAGGAATCTTGTCTTACCCGATCTCTGGTTCACTCTTCACTAGTCCTGTCTTCCCAATCTAGAGGTTTGTTTGAATGCCAGTAGAGTTGTTGCAACCACATCACTAGCCACCATCTCTACCATAGATAACTTGTCAGCTGCCTTTACAAGCTGAACTCTTTCGGTTGATTTCGGTTCTTCTCCAAACAATTGGAGCAGTTCCCTGATGACCTTTGCTGGGGCTAGCATCACCATCTCCTCCTCATCGATGCCCGTCGTGCCTTATTTTGTTGCTTTCGCTATCTCCTGTATCCTAGATGAACCCCCAAAATGTTACTCTTGGATCCAGCTAAAAAGCACAGAGGGGGGAGTGAGGGTCTAACTTTATTTACAGTAAGCACACATATATTCCTTTCACAATAATATGTTAAAATGCACCGGCTCAATATTATCTTGTTTAGGGGTTAATAATATAAATCTTGAACAATATTGATCAATGTTGAGTAGAATATACATTGAAGTACTTATGCATAACTGTGTTTAGATTAACAATATAACTGTGCATTGATATTGTTATTTAACTTTAACAATTATCTCAAAGTTCCGAGAGAGAGAAAAAACCTCGGAATAATTGCACCTAAACGCAAACAGGACACCAACGGCGCACACTTATTAAAAAACCAATGTTAGTAACAATTTATGAATTTTGAGTATCTATCACCAAAAGTAACTCGTTGAACTATAATACAAGAATTTCATAGTTCTTAATTCGCTAAACCATATTAGAGATACTAGAAAATACAAATCTACCACTTTGAGTGAACTAAAACAATACACTTGATGAAATCATATATTTCTGCTATGGCGAGAAATCCCAACATGCGAAAATGCGAAGTATACAAACTCAAGCACATTTGCATACAATATAAATATGTTAACAAATGACCTAAATCACCTTGCACAAAATGCAATGCAACCCACAGATATAAAATGCAAGTAATATGAATTCTTACTTCAAATAGCACAGTAGTCTATGTCACTTACACGTTTGTCAATGCAGTGTTCTACGAGACAAACGTCTAGGAGCATTCTACGATAAACATTTACACTCCATAACGAGGCTTATCCGAATTCTGATAAAGCAGCTGATTGGTTGATGCATAACGATGACGGACGCTGTCGAACAGAAGGTAAACAAAGTTTTATCAGATTTAAAAATCGAATTCTCGCTGAAACCTTTACAGAGTGTTTACTTAAATTAGCAAATAGGTCAGACGTGTTGGAAGTATTACCAACAGGCTATGGGAAATCGCTATTGTATACGATTCTACCGCAATTAATGTTTGAAGAAAACCTGCATAGTAATACTAGTTCTCGTGAAGTCAGCATAATTCTGGTCATATCGTCACTGGTTTCTCTAATGAAGGACCAAGTTTCGAACTTGCAAAAACACAACGTTTGCTTTCTTTAGAACAAGCGACACATAAACTGACATTTGGAACAACAGCTGTGCTCTTTGTTTTCTTCGGTGTCGCCATTTCAGTTTTTCGATAGCGCCCCTCGCGGTGTAATATTTTTAAATAGAACGCTCCAAGGCGTTTGAGTGGGAAGTCAAACGGCTTGCGTGACCTAGGCTAATAGCACAGAGGAGATCTAGCGTCTGAACTTTATTTACAATAGGCACATATATTACTTGGTCCAAATTCGGTTATACAAATCCGGGAAAACAAATAGAGTTATCTCCCGTAGACCATAAAAAATAGGGTACCCGCAATACGACCTCACTACAATATGAAATATTCTTTGAAAACAGAAACGCCCAGTTCGATTTCATTGGCTGTGTGCATTAGACATTAGAATTACCTCCCTTAAGCTATGCGTCATTAGTACAAAGGATCGCACGTACATGTACATCTGACATACCTTTGATTTAGATTGAGAAATTAAACGTTATCATATATCATGTACTAGTATTCATTATATATTATCTTATGTGTACCTTGTATAGAAATTATGTGTATCTTATATGTACTCTATAGAACTCACAACGATCCCTGCATATTTCTCACGATCCCACTTTTGTCTTAATTTTGTATAGAAAAAAATATTATTTTGAAATCAAGTACACGTGTACATTTTCATACAAAGCAAGCTACATATACATGTATATACTTTTAATTTTGATATTATGTTCATAAAAGAAATGAGTAGCTTTTGTTTAATACCAAAGTTTTATCACATCAAGTATAGATTGTTCTGTATTCTTAAAAGCAGTGCGTATATCTGTATATCCAATGGTCAAACATTTCATAATACCAGTACTTTCTGAAGAAAGTATATTTTTGTTACATGGTCCCTGGTCCGTTCACCCGTATATCATGCTTTCTTCTTCTTCAAACTCCTCTTGGTGTACATGTAACATAATGAATCAGTGGGATATGACATTTTTTAAAACGTGGATAAATTAGTGTTCTGAGGTAATGGTACATGTACATGTAGTTAAGCTTCCTGAAACACAAACAGATGTTAAAAGAGACACCATAGATTGAAGAGAAATATTTATTCGTGGTTCGAATTTCCTCCATTGTTTACATATACATGTAGGCTACAGTGCAATATCCTTGACCCAGTCGCCTATGGGCATGACGGATTATGATTGCATTCGTAAAATCATTATCTAATTTTCAATACGGAGAGAGATCATTTATGTTACATAAAGAACATTTAATTTGGAGCTCCATGTGACTTCCAAATAATCAAGTTTTATTTACTGTATATGATATCAACAAATATTTATATATAACATAACTAATGCACGCAATTATTCAAATATTTTTCTTAAATTCATTTGAATTTAAGGTATCATTAATTCAATTGATGTGAGCAACAATTCAAACACGCATTGTAAATTCCTTCCTCTATGCATTATTATTTAATTCTGATTTCCCGCACAAGCACGGGGTCTCATCTAGTTTTCTATAAAATTGGCATTGTTGAATTGTTTACAGAGTTGACACGTGTTTAGTGCCCCTCTTTCGCTTTTTCCGAACTGGTGACTTCCGAGGTCAGTGCACATCAGAAATTACTGACAGGATGACAATGATTCATGAATCGACATTTTCTGCTGATTTGCCGAGTTTCACTCTGATTCTGAAGTATTGATTTACTCAGAAAAAGAAGTAGAATTAGATTGAGTGCACATAAACTTGCAATAGAAAGTGGTAGATATAATTCCACATCAATGAATGAAAGATGTTGTAATGCTTGCAATATTGGTGTTATTGAGAATAAAATTCATTTTCTCTTTCAATGTAAATCTTATTCTAAGCTAAGAAACACCTACCTTAGAAACATTTTTCGAGGTGACGTAAGTCAGCCTCGTATGTCAGACCCCAGCTTCAATGGCGCCCTGTTTTAATCACTACCATTTGCGAAATCATTTTGATTTTTAATATAAGAAATTTGTTGTCACATATGCTAATGCAACGTAAAAGCTGTCACAATTCACTTTGAGATTGATATAGGATCCATATGTTTACCCTCTACGATAAGCGAGTTAAATAAGAATTTATGAAATCACAATTTTTATCCCTTCGATATGAAACAAAGTCCACACATCAAAAGGAATCGCGAATTAGTGTTTAGGTTTGTAAACAAGATCAAAATTATTTGTCGTTTGCCAACATTTTATTCCACGATCTTAGAAAAACAGAATTGGACTGTAGGAAACGATTTGCATTGCTTCTGTATTCGTTCGCATTTTCACATATAGACGGGGAAAACATGGTCTATTTTTCTCTAGGAATTCTGGGTAAACAGCTGTCTCCTCTTATGTCTGAAAATTATTTTAATTAGCCGATTTATCGCCTATCAAAAAATAGTTCACATTGATACTATGTTCCATTTTTATTAAACTGTTATATATAAATTCTGTTTTATGTCAGATTGAAGAAGTCTTCCTTGTATGTGATCTGTTGTATTTATCAAGCAGAAATTGTGTGTAATTAGAATTTTAATATTAAACTCTGCACTATTTCTCTGTATCCATACGCGCCACGCTATCCTGTTTATAAACAAGGAGAAAACGTCTTGCCTGAGAGAACTGATATATTCTTGCCAACGCATTAACTCAAGGTAATTATCTGAAACCCAATGTGTTAATTTCGTACAATTTTACCAAAATATTTCTTTTGGACGCATTTTTTGAGATTTTAATACTAAATCTGGGTGTAAACATGTAATCTTCGATCGAAAGGGCCGAGCGCCATTTCCCGCGCTCTTTCATGGTCAAGTCAGATAGCTGTAAACATTGATTAAGAAATATAAATGAACATGTTTTTGTGAATATATTTGTTATTCAAGAAAAGAACTCCATTGGAAGTAATATATTGGAAATCAAGTTTACATTTCTTTGTCACGAAATATGATTTATCTCAAGAGTTGAATGAATTATCTCAAGAGTTGACACTTGTTTTCAAGAGTTGATATTTCAAGAGTGGAAATTTTCTTGGACTGGTTTAACGTTGACTCAAGAATTGAATGAGTTATTTCAAGAGTTGACAGTTGTTGTCGTCATCAGATATGAAGGGTAGTAAAAAAAGAAAAAAATCATGATTTTGATAGTCATCAAAGGGAGAGCCCAAAATCTGTCAAAAAAAGAAAAAGTCACAATGTAAGAAAAGATCCCATAATTTTGAAATGCGTGTCTGCCAACTTTCATCAAGGGTCAGAAACTTTCTCAGAATATAGCAAAGGTAAACAATGTGTAGCAAATTCACTTGTGTGGATTGCATTTAATGCAGTTAACCAAAAATTGTTTGGAGATTGGGATGCGAATGATATTCATTTTGTTCTCGAAAAAGGTGATGTTTTATACAAGCATGCAAGACAGGCCATGTGTCTGCTATACCAGTTTATGCAGGGGAAATACAATCAATTTTGTTCATATGAACTCTTTTAAGCGGAAATACCCAAGAATTAGTGAAAATTTTGTCACATTTTTTTTTTTTTTTACAAATCTCAACAACAACCACAGAGTAAAAAACACTGTAACTTATGTGAAACCTTCGTTTCATAGTGTTGATTCAAGTATGTTCAAGTAATAACCCCCAGGGGTAGGGTATGCCAACAATTGGGGATCAATACTTTACAATGAAATATATAGGATTTTTAAAAAAAATCTTCTCAAGAACAACACAGGCATCATTAAAAATATTGATATGGAAGCATCCTTAGTTAGTCTAGATTCAAGTTTGTCTTAGTTAAGACTCCAAGGGGTTAGATGGGACCACATTTTTAAAAAACCTTCCTACTAAGCACATCCTTGGTAGGTCAGATGTGCATTGTGGCCTATGGGCCTCTTCCTCACATATAGCTTAATTATGCTTGCTACTCAGTTTTAGAATGTTTCAACAGTTAACACATTTCATTACCTCAAATTGAAGGTATAACATATGCTTCTGGATTACAAATAATACCATCCAACATATTATATCCTTCATTTAATTCGATCTTGCATTAGAATCCATGCCATTCACTGCCAAACGTCACCTCGTTTCAGTACCTTCAGTACTTTGATTAATATAATTCAGAAAAATATCACTCTGGACAATGAAAGATACATGTTACAATTATATTTTAACAGTGATATACATAAAGTCTTAAGAATTACTGTGAATTTTATTAGAGACTGCTTTGAATACTGAAGTCAATTACGACTACATAAAAATTATGTAATATTTAATGATGTTCAATGGACCTTCGCCAATTATTGTAATTGTGTTTGTGCCAATAAATATTTGTATATATTCAATCACAAAAATGTTACATATTTGTAATTCCATATTTTCAATCTATCTGTCGTCAGTTACTTCTTACATTGCTTTAAATATGAAATAAGAAAAAATAATAATCAAATAATGAAATACGGTTTCTGATCACCCCAGGACACTTGTCTAACAGATTACTTAGAACATCTCGACATATCGAACAAGAATATATACGGTATATAGGGTATGTTATATGGTAACTATTGTGGCTTCATATTTTTATTACACAAGTACGACGTAGAGTATATGTTAGAGCTATTTTCTCGTGAATGTGAGCGATGTGTGTATGAATCTATATTACACAATTATTTCTAACGACTTGGAATATTCCGATAGAAATGAAAATAAAATAAGAATATGAATATAAATCTTAATTTTGAAAATAATTTTGAAAACAATAAAATAACGAGGATGTGAGCAGCAATGCTACACGCCAAAAGACTTCTTTATGATGCGCTAAGTTTATGCGCTTCCTGAAATATACTTGTACGCGTAAAGTCTCACAGTCCATGTCATAGTGTACTTGTGGATCAATGAAATTAATTTCTCAGCTATGCGTTCATACATGTAATACGAACATGTACTGCACATCGAATTAATTTCTGAAATAATCAACATAAAATAAACATACGATTTTTGCTTCATATATGAAACAGGCGAGGTCATGATACTTTTACTCCTAAACAATGCTAAAAGCCAATCAGGAATTACATACGTCCTCATTTGAGTGAAACATTCGATCTTGAATGGGGTACTTAAAACAACTAACACAATAAACCGCTACAATATGCCACTCTGGTATTTTGGAAAACAAGGAACCATTCGCAAAAGTATCTCTAAGTTACACTTGACCAAAGTACTAGTATGTATTGGTAAACGTGTTATTCACAACATGCAGGAATTTCCTCCTTGTTCTGAATAGCTGCATGCTCTTTAAATCCATCAGATTCTATTTCAAACCAAAACACAGATATAAGGTATGGAATGAAATAAAAATTTAAAAAAAAATTCTCTTAAAAGGATTTATTATAAGCAAATAATAGCGGACAACTATCGTAATTATAGGTTATAGACTTTGTATGGGAAAATATGACGACCGAGTTTTTTGGCGCGTAGACGAGGTCGTCATATTTCCCATACAAAGTCTATAATCTTTTTATTATATACTTTCAATTTCATTTAGAAACTAACAATAATTTTATTTTTAACAATAACATTATCGGTTTAACTGAGTAAAAGATGAAAAACACAAACAATTTGAAAATTAACGGTGTAGAAATTTGATTGTGACGTAATGTTTGCGGGCCGGAATGTTTCCAGGTATATATCGTGTGATATATGCCCGCAAACTTTTATAGAAAAAAGAAGAGATGAAATTGAAAGTTAGGTTATTGTAGATATATACATACTGTTAGATGCGTCTTGGAAATACATTATGAAAGGCAAAGATAACGAACAGTGATCAATCTCATAACTCCCACAAGGAATACAAAATAACGAGTTGGGCAAACGCGGACTCCTGCCCTGGACATACCAGAGGTGGGATCAGGTGCCTGAGAGAAGTAAGCATTCCCTGTCGACTGGTTCACTTTACATACATGTATCATGTAATATAAACGAATACAAAGATGAAGAAACATTTTACATTTGATATACATTCTATACAATTGTCATGTAATGTAAATATAGAAATTTGTAGGATCGCCTCAAATAATTGATTTAAAATTGTCCTCTTTGACAAATAAAACGTCTAGGAGTGCCCCCTGGGGTGGCCTCCAGGAGATAGAGCTCTATGTTTAGGCGCACGTAGACCCCGTCAAGGGACGGCTCCCCAGGACTCCATCTAACATTCGTCATCTGCCTCCCGTGATCATCGACATACTGACTGCTGTACACCGAGTCACGTGATCCTTGGATGTAGAGGGAATCCGTTGACTGGCTCTCTGAGTTAGGTGAAGGAAAACCATAAGTCAATACAGCAATTATACATGGATTTGCCCTCATTCACTCATAACAATAGTCAATGTAAACATTTGTTACCGAGAATCCCACAGGAAATACGTGTATTTAAAACTAAATATCTAAATTTCCAATGGTTTTGCCTTCAATATTTTTACCAATTATAATACATATATACTATATTATATAATAATTCATTATGAATGCGAGGCGGATGTGAGCGATGTGTGTACGGATCTTGATAAACATTGTACGTCTGTTGTAACTGTTAGGAAACCCCAGAGAAATGAAAGCAGAATGTAGATATAAAAATTGAATTCTATAGAAGGTACATGTATAAACTACAATGCTTCATGCCAGCACACATTTCAATTACAGGTACTAGTGTATAGAATATACATTTCTTTTTTACGAATTTCCCATTTAGAATCCAAATCCATCAAACTTTGTCATTCTATAAACGATTTATTTCTATTGAATTCAACTTATGAAAAAGAGAGGAGATGACGTACTCATGAATTCCACTGCAAAGCTATACACATTGTCTGACGTCACAAGAAGCAGACGAGCTGACTCGGAACTGCAAGTAGATGCTGTGTCTTGAATGCTGACTTTTGTAGAATGATATTTATAGCAGATTCTATAATCAGGATCCCACACGTAGCCCCCGGACGAACACAAATCTGAAACTTTATACAAGACATAACTATAGAGATATTGATATTCTGAATTGTTTTGAGGACTTTCAAATTTAATTATTTTAAAAAGTGTTCTAATAAAATGTTGTTATCATATGTTCTAATCATGTATTCTAATTAAATGTTATAATCTAGCATTCTAATAAGATATTCTCATTAAATATTCTCATCAAGTGTGCGAAGGAAGTGTCCTAATGAAGTGTTCCAATCATGTTTGTTTTTTAGAATTAAGTTGAACACTGCATTAAATCATTTCTACTTGTATTTCCTATAAAAACACTTTTTCATTTTCATTTCACAAAGAGTGGAGGAACTTGATTTTGACCTTTTGCATTTAGCTGGGTTTTTTTTAACGTCCATTTGAGATATTTTTTCTCACACGACAATTGTTCACTCCTATTAAATCTTCTCCAGCTGTAGATAAAGACTTAGTACCTCAGAGGTCAGTGGCAATCATTTAATGTGTCAACGACTGCCGCGACACTCTCCGTTTCTAAGGTGTACCCGAAAGAGCGATCACAATATATAGCACAATGTACCTAAGGTGCCAGTTACGAAACGAACACCCTTTCCAATGATATTTGGTATTATTTCATTTTGTAAATTTTGCTCCATCGTAATCATAATAGAATTAGTTTTGTTAGTTTTATTGTCATCAGACCGCTTTTATGCAGATTTACTTTTCACAATTTTATCTGTAGAATGCACTGGGGTAAAATTCGCGTAACTTGTATCAAGACAAAAAGTCTCGGGGATATTATTTGTTCTCTACTTTTGTGTGATTTTAGAAGTACTCGTTTAACCTCGCATTCGCAAGCTAAAAAATTACAATCCGCCTCTCTTCCCTCTAAAGGAACTGGTAGCAGATATGGTTAAAGCAATATTAGCTCTAGATCTGAAAATCTTAATTTGTTGTAAAAATGTGCTATCGTGATAATTTGAGAGTTTTGTATGTAACTTTAACCCATAATCATCCATAGATTAAAATTAAATTTAAGATTTTATCAAACTAAAGTTTTCGGGTCTTTAACATTATATAGAAATCAAGTTTTGTACGGGAAAACAATAATGTAATTGTGGTTCATTCAGAACCCCAGAATAGTTTTTCTAACACAAATATTAATAACAACAATTTATAAACTATATTTACATCAGCGCTTTCTAAATGAAGTTCGAATGTATTGTAGTTACCATGGTCCGTCCGTCCGACTGTCACTCTTCTTCCTCAAACTCCTCTTTTATTTTAAGCAGTAACCAGTTATTTTTTTGGAATAGGATTGATGGTGTCATGTAGAAGTGCAATAAGATTTTGTTCTCATTTTTATCCTGGGGGCCAAATAAGGGTAAGACATGTCTTTTTCCCCCTTACAAACACCTGGTTCTAAGAACTCCTCATACATTTCATGCAGTAGCCAAATAATGGTTTGTAAAGTATTTGGTGGTGTCCTATATATGTGCAACAAGGTTTCATAATTTCCATTTTCACCCTGGGAACCAACTGGAGGTTCAAAAACAATATTTTTCCATAGGAAACTTTGGTTCCCCAAATCCTCTTGCTTTTTATGCAGTAGTCAAAACATCTTTTTGGGGATGATGGTGGTGTCCTTTAGATGTGCAATAAGTTTTTGGAATTTTCTTTTTCACCTCGAGGGGCAAATGGGATGGGAAAACGACGAACAAAAGACCTGATGCTCAGTGTATTGTGCCTGTGCAACAAGAATAAAAAGGTGAAAATAACGAACAGTGATCAATCTCATAACTTCTACAAGGAATAAAAAATTAAGAGTTGGGCAAACACGGGCCCCTGATGATACCAGAGGTGGGATCAGGTGCATAGGAGGAGTACATGTTAGCATCCCCCGTTGACTGGTCACATCCCCCGTGAGCCCAATGACTTGATCGGAGTAATCATAGTCAAAATCAGTGTGTAAATAACAGTCTAACAATCGGTATGAAACACGTCAGACAGCATTTGACCCAGTGACAGGTTGTATTGGTATACTCCATCATACCCCCGGGGGCCATGATTTTAACAAACTTGAATATATATATACTTGCCTAGATGGTCGAGCGGTCTAGTGCGCTGTTTACATGCTGCTAGGAGATTTGGTTCCGCAGGTCGTGAGTTCAACCTCGGGTAGGGGCGGAAGTGGGTATCCAAATAAAGTGAAATTTTCTGTGCTTTATATATATATATAGAGTGTGTGTGTGTGTATATATATATATATATATATATATATAGAGAGAGAGAGAGAGAGAGCACTAAATAATCACAACTAGGTACTGAAAATTTTCACCCCAGCCCGGGGTCGAACCAGCGACCTACGGCACCCACCGCCTAGCAAGACTTTAAAACCAGTGCGTAAGTCCACTCGGTCACAACGACTTCCCTAAGAAAGGAAGTTTTGTTATGCTCCTAAAGCGCTACTTATACACACTGATGCAATCTCACATATATATATATTGCTTTAAGGTTTGGAATCTTTACCATTTTAAAGATATATGAACAATCAAACAGTGATGGAGGTTGGGATTACCCAAGGGCACTTAACCATCTGAACACTCAGACCACCTTGATTTGTGCAGCATGGATACGTATGGTCTAGGGGTCAGGACCTCAATTATTTTAAATATATTTCAACAATTACGAAATAGGGTTTGGGCCCCAGGGGAACAGAATACTGAATGCATCTCGATCGTCATTATTATGCAGCAAGAATATTTATAAGGTATAGGGTATGTTATGATGTCAATGGTAACTATTGTTGCTTTGTTGGTTACACAAGTATGACTGAGAGCAAAATGTCAGCTAATTTTCCTTAGACTTCGTATGCAAACATAAAACCGAAGAGTACAATAATTGCTTACGTGCACATTGGTCTAGATTATTTTAAAATACCCAAGTACCATAATACATGTGTGAAGTGAAGTGCATAGTTATCATTTTAAAAGCATTAAGTATGGTTCCATGTAAAAATCAGGCAGAGGGTGATAAGTCGACCGTCAGGGATTGAACTGATACTAATATATATAGTAACATTGTTTATAGGAAATCATTTGGTGATAATATTTTTTTCATATGACCCACCTTCACAGAGCTGTGTTACTAAAAATAGAATACCCATGTTTTGACCAAAGTTGACTCATAAAAATGCTATATATTCTTAAAGGTTTTGTTACATGAAAAGATCATACATTTTCAAATGGCTTATATAAAATGAAGAAGAAGGCTACTGTTTACGAATTTCTGTTGTCACAGTGAGTATTTGTTATGTGTTACCATGGTAACCGTTGCTGTAATTAACGAAAGGATTTTCTAACGGAAAAACATTCCAACTTTAAGACCATTTTTCTCGAAACAGCAAACACTTTCAAAAAAGTGCTATAATTAGACGGATAAAGTACATGCTATTGAATAATTTTTAATCAATATTTTTTTTGAAAGTTTTTACTGTACTCGGAAAAAAATATATGAAGATTGTGAAAAATAGCGGGAAAATAATATATTTTCATGTTTTTAAGTTTTCTTCTACTTACAAACTATTCAACAAGTACACTTTTCTTTCATGTTCTAGTAATTATCATATTTATTAATATCTAAAATGATCTTCTTTATGTGTCTACATACCATAATGATATGTCTATAGATGTAAATGCGAGAAACGATGCATAGCATTTTGGGTCGGGATTGAAAGTCCGTTTATTATTAACCCATTTCTTTCAGATTTCCTCAGGTTACAACTTATTAGACCGGCCTTTATAGGATATTTTGCACTGAATGACGAGTTTAACTTGCAAGTATTTTTGGCTGGATAGTTTGGAGTGGGTGGGTAATTAACAGATTAAAGAAAAAATGCTTAGTTGGCAATTGTTTTTCATTTTGAAATGCGCCTATCAACAACTCTATTGAGGCTGGTCAACGACGAACGTTGTAGGTTGCTCGAATCTCGAATGACAAGAAATTTTCATTATAGTCCCGGGTATAAAGAGAATGAATGTCCATACTCTCTTAAAACGTATATCTTCAGAAAAACAAAACTGAAAATACATTCCACATGTTCAAGAGAATCTTTTATGATAAAACAAAGATATAATTTATCAACTTTTGTGTTTTACCCTAAATGATTCACTGAAAATATCTTTTATTTGAAAAATCATTTTGAATTCATTTTTGCTCTATGTAATATGAAATTTAAAACATTTATTACAAAGCATCTGGACATTAAAAACCTTTGGCTAACAATTCTAGAAACATGATATGGCTCAAATTTTAAAATAAACTTTTTAGCACTTGATTTCCTTATGAATCCTTCGTAAGAGTGGAACAAAAACTTTTAGTGAAATGTACGTTTTTACAGTCGTATAATATATATGGTTGTTCAGGAAAAAATGAAAATGAGAACAGAAACTGCAGACATCTGTGTCATTAATATTGTAAAATTTGGACAGTTTATATTGACTTTATATAATTTTATGAAAATACATGTAATGTAGAGGTGGGGTTGTTTTAAAATTCAATAATGTAGTTTAAAAAATGTAAGTTGACTCATTTATCATGTCTATGGCACTATCTTTTACCAAGTATGATTACAGGTTGCTTTCAGAAAAAAATATAAGGTTGGGAATGGAGGGGTTGTGACTCGTGTCTGTACCTTCTCCATCCAGAAAGGGGTGGGTGAAGACCCCAAAAATTGCATATTAAAATAGACCATTTGAGCTATTCTATGATGCATCACCGTGATTATACATGTATTTTTGCATGTCAACACAACTTCATTACACAGTTCAACCCATTGGTGTTTAATTTTTTCATAAGTTGTTTCCCTTTCGAATTTAGGTACATTAGGAATTTCAGTTGAAATAATTTGAATAAACACCATATATAAGAATGCTTTCATGTTTATTTGACACTTTGTCGTTTATTTCTTCATAAAGTTTTGATATTTTGTTTGGATTCAATTTTTTAGACTGTCTTGATGTTATGGACTCCTTTGCTTTCCTTTTGTAATATTGTCTTGTACTTTCACTTGGTTTGATTGATTTTCCTCCTGTCACCACTTTTAAGTATGTCCTTGGGTTTTACAGAGACCTACAATACAATAAGATAGACACTGATTTTCAGGACACAAGAATTTACTTATTTTTCTCTCCTCAATATATAATATATATTTCTTTAGTTTTTGAGAATGTTTGAACATTCTATATCATAAAACTTTCAATTAAAGTACACACCTCAGAGGCTAGTAATCATAGTACACATTGATATTTAAATTATACATGTAGTTAGAAAGAATAAAAATACTAAAACAGCATATAAAACTTTTGAAAACAAGAAATGCTTAAAGAAACTTGTATATGGCATTGAGAAGGTGTTCCAAATACGCTAAATCAGTGACAAGTAGGTTCAGATACTCAGCTGTATCAGGTTTTGAGTCTGGTTTCTGAGTAACCAATATTTTCCTATAATGGGGGGAGGGGGGTTGACTTTGATCTCATTATCAGAAGGGGTCATATAGTGCTTGTATATCAGGATTATTTATATAATACTGCTCTACCAAGTTTAAGGTTTATAAAACATTTACACTGTAGATTCATTGGTACATATGTGCTACATGTATTTACCACAGAGGTTTCCAATGCATGTAGTGATGGTAATGACACTCCATGATGCTGGTATGAAAACATTATGAATTATTTTACAATAAAATGGAATTTTTTAAAATCTACAGACCCTAAATATTTTTTTTGATATGTCTAATAGTATGCATATATTTTTAAAATATGAATTTTGATTTGTCAAGAGCTGGATGGTGACCACTACAACAAATGATTTTGTGCATATGAAATAATATTTAAAAAATTGTGTGTATTTATATAGAATACCTTGGAGGAAAAAAATGATGTGTATATAAAATAAATTTCATCAAAACTGAGATTTGAACCCGGTACCACCGACCTACTAAATCGGATACCTAACCACTACGCTATCTGAGACTTGTATAATTGAGGATTACATTATATACTAAACATTGCATCTCACAAAGTCATATCATGTCTTACATTTTTATATGCAAATTCGACAGAAATCTACATGTAGTATATAAAACCACACTCTTTTGAGATGATACCTACTCCTACTGATCCTCAGTTATAGGCATAATCTACATTTCTATCTGAGAGAGGAAGCGTTTGTGTGGAGGATACGTAGATGTCTGCTATTATTGCAGACCATTACAAATGAAACATGCCGTCGATTAGCCTAGGCTTAAAACATATCATAGCGTAACTGTTGAAAGTATGAGACTTTTTGAAACAAGGGAGTAGGTGTCATCTGTACACAGTCGTCTCATACAATGCTACATTGTATAATACAACATTCGTTATGATTTTTATGCTAGTAATAACATGAATAATAAATATTGCGAATTTTGACTTATTAAATATGTAAATCACACCATTTGAAATTACCATAATGCGCCGACTTGGTGACATGTCATATAAGATATGTTGATTATGTTGCTCGGTCTTCGTTGTCGGCTGCTCCACACACAGTCTATCTTCAGTGACGCCATATGCATCAATGTATTTCTGACTCTCTCCGAAGATAAATATATTCGTTTCCTTTAGATAAGGCTTGAGGGTATATTGTCCTACACGCCATTCAGTTTTGGATCCGCCATATTCCGCGCACTTAGCGTGTTGACAACGCAGCGCCCCTAGCGATCATCGAGGTTAAATTCAAGAACGATAACCGAAATTGCATTAAAATCGAAACATTCAGAGAGGTTTTAAAATGTTATATTAAAACTTTAAAAAAAAAAATTTATTTCAGAGCATGCCTTTTTTATTTGTTTAATGTTATATAATGATATATTTTCATACCCGCTTTGCTGTTTTTAGATTTCAAAGGGATTACAAGTAGTGTTTTGTATAGATTTGCACTAAGCGTGAATTCTCCATGTTCATAATTATCTGTCCATAATTTTGGAACAAGGCGAAACAAATCAAAACTACTTTGTATATTTGCTAAACATATTACGGTGAGTTAGTATGCTAAGTTTGGGTTCATTTCGTGAACATGGACTTATCACGAAAATGCGATTTTGCCTGATTTTTACGTGGAACCATACTTAAAAACTCTCGAATAATTTGAAATTTCTACTTCTAATATTGACTTTGATTCTCTTTGATTGTTTTTACTCCAGCGAAATATGCTCATGTCAGTATCGACTTTTAAGTCTATATATGTATATGTGAAAAAAGAAAATGAATATTGATAATTTAAAAACACATTAAAAATGCAATTTGTCCCATGTACTTTGTGGCTAAGTTTCACAATTCGTCGTTTTACTACTACAATACCTGGCATCAAATAGCCTCTAAATCTGGAAATCCTACATGTAAGTAAAAACGGTAACGCAAGACTCACGAACATGATGAAATGATCATAAATTGATTAAATGGAAAATACTTCTTATCCTTGTCATGTGTCAGAAAATGATAATCTGTTGTGTAGTGTTATTTCACGCGTGATTTAATATTTTATCCCTCCATTGAAGTCCCTAAAAATAAAATAAAATTCTTTTTCACCAATCATGGTCGCCAATTCAGACAGAGTTTGCAAGACCTCATAGCCATTTCAAATTAAGATTTCGAAATAATCTACATTTCCTATGTTTTTACCTTTGATATCTTTACAAAATGTAGTGAACATCATTTCCTCATGAACGCGCTGTAATTATGAATATGTGCGGTTGAATGTTTTAGTGTGCACAATGTAAGTATTAATCTTGATAAATATAGTACGTCTTTTACAACGACTGGCAAATCTAATAAAAATGAAACTAGAATGTAAATATAACAAAAAAGTATTTTTGAAAATACATATGGGTAATGAAATGTGCTTCACGAAGTACGCCAATGTGAAATGTCGCAGCTCATATCCTCATTCATCTCATTCGTGAGCTGCATATCGCTAGTTTGATAAACCATAGCTCTATCAAACGCCCGTTGTACATGTATATAGCACTTCCAGTTTGAACTACTTTTGAGATTATCCCCGCTTTGATATTCCCAAGTTTGCTTTCCTGTTTATAAATAGGATACACGGATAAAAAAACCCATTCAATGATTTTTAAGAAATCTTTTTAACAATATTTATCAAATTTAAAGCATAAACGATATATAAAAACTAAATTGTTTATTGGTTTATCATGTTTATCAAACAAAAACACTTTGGAAATAAAAATGATCAGAAAAGTGGTACTGAATTTAGGCTTTATCATTTTTACAAAGTACCAGGAAAAATTGTGTACAAAAATTGCGAGAAAATAGCATTGCGCACACTGATATAATGCAAGTCACATTTCATAGAAATGTACTCTCCATAAACTATTAATACTCTGAATTTGCGATTAAAAAAGTAGCCAACAATTATTGTCAACAGGGAACCAGTCTAGCCTGGCGGACCATACATAGACGGCCCAGCAACTCCATCACCTGCAGCATCAGGAAGCATTCAACAGGCCACATCTCTCCTCCCGTAATGAATATGACAGAACATATTTACCATGTTTACTCTGAAATCAAAGTGTCTCGATCGCAGGAAGTCCCATTCTGCCCCCCCCCCCCCTCCCAGAAAACACGTGAAATAAAAAAAAAAAACATTGTGTAATTCCAATTCCATTCCAAAACGTTCACCAAAATCATCGATTTCAAAACGTCGCAACCGAAACTTTTTCAAGTATATCGTCGACTGACCAGTTTCGGTGACCTTAGTGATAAACCGTGATTTTCTCATTAATCACTGGGATTAAATAAATAAATTACAAACTACCTTTAAAGTAATTAAATTCCTTTACTTTCATCCAAAAATTCCAAATTCATTGGAACGTTAATTGAATATATTTTCGTAACAAAAAACATTTCACTTTGTGGTCCTAAAACGGTGACATCATTTATTTCGGTGACCATTGTTTATATAGGTTTGCCAAAAGTTCGTAACTGTTTTAAAAACGTATATACAAAATGAATATGCAACTAAACGTCAATGAATAAAATAACAGTGTAGAATTCTAGACTTTTGGTATAATTTATATTAATTTGAAGGTTTGCTTGAAAAAGTAATAAGTAAATGGGCTTGTTTTTGGGGTGCTCGTGTTAATTTTTTGCATACTCTTCTTCTAGTAGTTCATTTTCGGGGGGGGGGGGATTGAAGACGTACATGTACTCTATATATGTTTGCAAACACGACGGCGAAATTGATGACGCAATCTACACCCGGAAACGACAACGCGCACACGTAAACAAAAGATCACCGATTCTGGTCAGTCACCGAAATAGGGCAGTCGACGATAAATATGTACGTCAAGGGTGTATGTCAGCAAAATAAAATAAATACTCGGTAAAATATTGAAAGAAATATAATATTTCAATAAAAATGAAATAATTACTAGATAATAGATTTGATTATTTAAATGCCTTCTAAAACAATTTCATTCATATTTATGAATTAAAGTGCAAGCCTCGCAAATAAACACATCATTTCAACTCGTTGGAGAGAGCAAATATCAAACCACGCAATATAGATATCCTCTATTTATCACACGCTTAATCCTTTATCCAGTGCATGGACATCACCCATTACATAAATTCTAATTATTTCCTACGCCGTTTGTGACGTTGCAAACGTCAATTTACTTAGTTTGTTTACAAAATATCAGAAAGCAAAGTTCCCACCAATACAGTAACGTAAATGAATAACTGGGGGATGTTAACATGTGATATAAAGAATCTTCCGTGGTTTGATATGAATTATATCCAACTCGTGTGCTTTATATCCCCTTGCCAAGGCTCGGGAGTAGAACACTCACATCTCGTTGAATATAAATGATATCAGGCGAGGAGATAGAAAGCACACAACGAGTTGGATATACTTCATATCAAACCACAAACAAACGGAGATACTCTATGTTTCTTTAATTTTAAAACTTACCTGATCCGATATACCACATTCCCTGATTTGAATTCAATACTCCTGTGTACAGAAAAGGGTTTCCAAATCCCTGACAAGTAAACAAGGTTTTGTTCATGAATACTGATACACAGTTTTGTATTCTGGTACAAAAATCCACGCACTGAAGCAACGAAAAGGATTTCTCTTCAAAATGAGGGGAAAATGTTGCAGGAACCATATCGGTCATTTCTGAGAATATTTGAAAGAAGTCACCACGTTGAATGAAGGAATGCCCATGAATACAGACACAGACCATGAAAGTTTTAATAATCCAGGCCATTTTTAGAACCTAACAAACAAAACAAAATATGAAAATGTTTCCTTCACATTTCAATCCAAGTTTTCATGCATTTCATATAGATAAGATATGCAGAGAGGAAATCAATCCTAACGATACATTTCGAGGGGGAAAAAAATCATCATTCACCTTAATAAACTTATGTTTCTCGCTGTGTGGTGAATTTAATTCAAAAAAGGTTATCCAGCTAAATGGATTTGATCAATTGAAATCGATAGCATTAAAGTACAATGTGATGTTTCTGTTCGCTCTGCATTCATGGCGCTGACTCTTGTACAAAAGATGTTTGGTACATGGCGTAGCAGTGAACTGCCTTTTAATTAAAAAAAAACCCTGTAAAACAACATACACATGACATTTCCATGAAGGTTATATTCAGCGCCTGTTTTTTTTTTTTTATGATATAACCATCTATGATGTGTGTTTTGACACTGCTAAGGTGGCTCACTGAACTGAAATTTTATCTAATGGCTCGTTAAAACACCACTTATGCAATATGATTTCACCATCGTAATAGTGATACAAGCTCTGAATAATCTTATATGATTTTTTGTGATTTTTCCCGGAATGAAAAAAAAAGGTGTTTTAATGCAAATAAAGGTTTAAATATTTCGCTACGATTCGGTCCATGATATGAATATTTAACAAAACAAGCCTAAACGATTCAGAATTTAAAAGTTCTAATATATCAGAAAAAAAATATTTGCGAAAATTTAAAACGAGATATATCGAAGAAATATATTATAAAAAGAAATTGAAACAATATGACCCGGATGCAATCACTATATTCAAACGAGAGAAAAAGCTAGTACCAACCCCGATAAAAGTTGATAAAATGACTAAAATAATCATATTGTTGCTAATTGTATGCACTTTTCAAAGAGAAATTAGTGTCCTTTATAGATTTGTTTAAGCGAACCATTTTACATCAAGAGAATTTAGTTTTCTGCTTACGATATTCTCTACGACTACTTTTTTAATAATTCCGATCGGGCTTGGTTCAAATTTGAAAAATCGTAATACAATCATGTAGTTCTGAATTTTAACCATTTCATTTCAATTTCTTTTTACAATATATTTCTCTAATATATCTTTTTTTTCTAATTGACATGCTTGTAAGTTTCATCTTGAAAAAGCCGAGTAGTTACGATTGATCAAACTCGGCATCTAATTTCGTTTTTGCTTTATGTTACAGTTACACTCGATAACGATATGTAGACGTTCTGTTTTTCTCACCCTCTGTAGTTTATGTTTAATGCTAGTTTTAATTTCCATTTTATTGATTTAGTGTTTTATTTTGTCGTCCCAACCAAGGGAAGGTTGACCCCAAAAAATTCACAATATCATATTGTCCATGTCATTTGTCATTTTTTGGTGTATCGGTTGTTTGAAGAAGCGCTTAAAATTTGTATATGTGAAAAGGTGAAGATAACGTTGGTTTGAGTGTTTGTGTGTCTATTATGTTGTCTGAAAGCCTGTCTATGAAAGGTGAAAATAAAGAAGAGTGATCAATCTCATATCACCTAATGGACATTTTCGGCTGGGTGAACATTTACAAAATAGCGATCACGGATCTTCAGTATGGAGCGCATTATCCACTAAAAACTCTACTTAGTTTATTACACCCCCTTTATATGGTACATTGTAAATGCAAATAACATAATCAAAAGGATTTTTCAAAAGTTACCGAATTTTATCCATGCAATTCTTTTTTACAAACTAATCCTGCAATGATTTCAACAACAGTTGGAAGAATAGATCTGAGGTAACGCCAAACAGTGTTTAAAGTTCTGTAAGCTTTTAACTTCTACAAGGGGTTTATGCATGAAAAGTATTCCGTCTTCCTACTGGATTTTGTCTATTTATCTGTTGGGTTGTAAATGGTGTGAGGCTAGGATAGTGATTTGGATATATTTTATAGGCAAGTAAAACATACTCATCAGGGAAAGTTACATGTAGTACTCTTACGGAAATATCGGGTAAATGGGCATACTGTTGGGCATCATTCTGAGGCCCCGGGAATCCAGATTTAACGTACCGTATGATACCCGAATTACCAACGATAATCTGCGCATTAATAGAGTGATAGTGTCTATAACCAGAATAGTACAGTTCCCGGGGCTCTGTTCTTGGTTTATAAATTTCAAAAAAGTTTCATCAATAGCACCCACTGCAGATGGCAACTTAGGCCAAACTTGTAACATTTGCATCCATTCATTTGTAGTTGGCCAAGATACAAAACAATGAAAGTAAGTGTAGAATGGCTCAATGAGAGAACTAATCTCTTCATTTACTGTTGCAGATAGCATAGAGTAAGTAGGTTAGCATCTCAACCAGATCATGAACAGGGGCGCCCGATTCTCTTGGGAAAGTATGTGGCGTGCATGGTTTGCTCTTCCCCGAAATGCAAACACATTACAGACAATCTTTCGAAACGAGTCTGGGCTTTCACCAGTAATTTAAAAAAAAAAGGAATAAATATGTGAGGAGAATAGTCCAAAAATATTTCTACACCTCCAAAACATAGGTTCTGGAGCACACAGACGATGACGTACATCCAAAAGTGGATCAGGAGGTGGGATCAGAATTGAAAGTTTCCCTAAGAGTCTAACGATATCAGGAGGTTGTGGCGTTAGGGCTGGAACTGCAGCTATCACAGTATCTTCCCCCCTCATTTCCGTCATTTCTATTCAACAGAAAACGCGTTCATGTAGAAGAACTTAAAATATGCAGTCTAAATATATTCATTAAAAGCTAGGTGGTTAAAAGCGTTTGTTTTTTTCCCCTCAAAAATATGAGTGGATGACATATTGATTTTATCTTTACACAGTACATACATGTAAATTATGTATATCAATTAAAGTTTGTTGACCCAATGATTAAAAACGTTCCAAAATTGATGAAGGCGTCGGGAGTTAATTCAAGGGAGGACAGTGATTAAAGAACCTCTATTTTGGTGTTGAATATTCAATAAAAAAAGGAACAGGTGCCTAGGATGAGTACGCATCCCCTGACAACCGGTCACACCCACCGTGAGCCCAATGTCTTGATCAGGTAAACCCGGAGTATTCGTAGTCAAAATCATTGTGCCAAGAACGGCCTAACAATCGGTATATGGAACACATCAGGATGCATTTGACCCAATGATAAGTTACATATGCATGTATATTGACAAACTAGATCATTATAATAGTCATATGATTTAAGAAATGCTAACTTTAAACGAGATTGTTGAAACCCCTAACATCAACTTGTTTTTCAGTAGTCTGTCTCGATTTAAAAAGTGATCATATGCAGAATAAGCTCTTGCGTATCGAATAAGTTCAGAAATGGGATATTGCTACATAAATATGGGACGTCGACGATGGAGAAGCTTTCGAGCAAGATGATCAAAGTTACTGACGTCAGTTCTTTAATTTTCGCTTGTAACTGATTGGATAGATAGGAAAAATAAACAAACAGTTAAATGAATAATGATGATAATAACATAAATTATCCTCCCACTGACTGTTATACAGTTTCAAGCACTTTGCATGTGGATTTGATGAAGCTATAATGTGAAAATAGCAATCAATTTTGTAAAGGACAAAAAATTCTATCAGATAAAATTTTCCTCGGTGGGATATAAAATTCAAATCAATATATGAAAAGGCGTATTAAATGTTCCTCAGGGGATTGTGTTCGTCTATGAAGGTATATTTTCTTATAGAGAAGTTTGTGTATGGGGAATGTTTTCTGTAGAGGTAGGTTTTCTGCACATTACACCGGAATGGATGATAAGTGACGTTTTACTGGTAGAAGTGTATTATTCTTCTAAATGAGAAGGACTGCCACAACATGTATCTGTCAGTGTTTTTTTTTTTTTTATATTTAAAACAATGCACAAGTCTTCTTTGTCACTCGTTATCCATGCTTGTCAAATCCAAACGTAGACTTTCATTTTATAGGGATCATCATCATAATTGTATTTAAAAGTGACTTCATTATGCGCAAATAATAGTCAAGAATTGTGCCAGCCTATGCTTTTATACGTTCATAAATGAGACTAATCAAAGCTGTCATTGGACCTCATCAGATGCAGCATGCAGTTCAGATTTTTAGTAATCAAATAAAGAACTCGTAGAAACGCTTAAAACCCGTGTTTCTCTTTTGTAAATATGGTAATGAATATGACCCTAACAGCCCTTATTTACTTTAATGACCTGCGCTAAGGGCGTTATCAGAGTATTCATCTAAGTACAATGTCTAGTATTACATCATGCTTTCAAAATTAAAATTCAAGAAAGTCACAATTCTATCGATTGATACATGTAGAACGCTTTCGCTACAGTGTTATGCTTCACCGAAATAAATTCATTCCAAGCCTATTTGACCCTTAGATCGTTCGGTGAGACTGATCACTCATACACATCTAGTGGTTTAGGAAATGACACATATAAACATCATAACATGGGACTTTGCACGTAAGGCTGGGAAAATTAAGCGCATCCATATTTTGTTCTTTTTCTTGAGATGATTTCTTGACATTAAATGATGAGTCGATAATTGAAGCTACAATTGATTTTAAAGCAATGCATTTCAGAAAAAAAACCCAATAATTTTTTATGTGAATTATATCACTTTAACAGCGCTCTCTCCAATTTTACATGACAAGGACGTTGAAGATAAAAATAAATATTAGTGTTCAGAAAATAAAAATTCTCATCTTGTTCATCTTCCGTTATAATCAACGGGAATTCAAGATACTCACACAAAATTTCCATTTTGGTCAGTGGTAAGCGCTCAAAATATACATAAATATTTCCCCATTGCTGTGCCCCTGTGTTGCCTGGATAGTGATGGGATTAAACTATAGGGTAAACGATTTGAGGATGTTTTAAATAAAGATATGTTGCTGTAGCGAATTTTGAGAAGAATATTCTAAAGAGGTGTCCTTTAATCAATGTGTACACATCTTCATGACAGTATATATAATTTTTAATCATGCTCTTAGGAGTTTGGTGTCCACAGTCCGAAATTTATATATGTACATTTAAACCCCCTAAAGTGGTCCTGATTTGTTCCCTAGGGCCATAGTATGGACTGGAATATTCATTATAAAAGAATAGACAAAACAAGTTTGCCTTATTTTAGTATTGCTTCGCATTCCTGAAAACAAGTTTTAAAAACTCATTTGTGAACTTAGATCTCAAAACGTCAAGGTATCCAACAGTGAATAATCTCATAAATCACTCGACAGAATGTTAATGTTTCCGTTTAATACACACTCCACAACTTACGTATACCAGGGTATGTATTGTTAAAGGATTTCAAGGTACCATTATTTGTCATTGATCGTTGTTAGGCATTTTCCTTAGATTCCACAGGAGATATTGCGTCTTTTACAGAACAATTATAGCTTGTATGGAGACTGAGTTTCTATAGATATTCAACAGTGGTAATACATCTTTATACATGTATATGATGAAGACAAACATTTCGAGTAATATCAAACCAAAAAAAAGTACATTTATAGAATGATGAATAAGCACAGAACTAAATAAATGTATGTTGATTAGAAGAATGGGCCTTAGAAGGAGGAAACACGGTAATGAAAAGGTTATTTACTGAATATCTGGAAGTGCACTCATTCACGGTCTTTGTACAGGTAACCCACACTTTTAACAAAATAATGCACGCCAAACTATGGTACAAGCAAGGTTGGAAATAATTATAATTTTCACGACTGCAGTTAAATTATGTACTGTCAATGCATTATCGTCATATTTATTGAATTGTGTTTTATTTGTGGGATTTGTGAATTTGTTTAACACATCTCTTTGTATATATGTTATCCTAGGCAGCATTGTCATCATATTTATTGTATTGGGTTTTTCTATTTGTCGGGTTTGTTAATCTGTTTAACATATCCGTTTGTATATATGTTAAAATACTCTTGTCAATTTATTTCCTCGGCTACGCATCACCCTATCAACTATGCATAAACGTACATTAATAGAATGATGAATAAGCACAGTACTAAATAAATGTATGTTGATTAGAAGAATGGGCCTTAGAAGGAGGAAACACGGTAATGAAAAGGTTATTTACTGAATATCTGGAAGTGCACTCATTCACGGTCTTTGCAAGGGTGGAAATTATTATGATAGTCACGACTGCAGATTCGCTGAAACGTTTGGTAGGAGTACACAATGCTACTATCGACATTCATCGGGGATGTACAAATTGCGAGTCCTGTATTAGTAGTTATTATGCACTGACAAATCATAATGTTTCCCAGCAGAAATGTAGTAATGTTCATGTGGTATAATGGCTCTCGGAAAAAAAGATTTCTCACCAATCTGATATTTACGATTTCGAATTATACAGATATTGCATGTGTGTGTGTGTGTGTGGGGGGGGGGGGGGGGTGGGGGTGGGGGGGGGTGTCGTTTATTGAAATTAATGAATGACATTCTTGTACATTTTTCTGTTGGCACCATAGCATAAAGACCTTTATTTCTAAAGTATCTATGTAGACAAAGACTGAAAATAAACCCAAGATAAAGGTGTGTATGGCGGAGTCCCATATGATTGGGTAATTTTATAAGCGTTCACACGAGGGCATGGATTTCGACGCTTTCCGCCAGGATACTTCAATCGTAGATTTCCTGTTTATCAGGTGCTTTTGTTGATACATATTTGTATCTTTCGCCTAATTATATACATATTTATATCTTTCGCCTAATTATATCCACATTTGTATCTTTCGCCCAATTATATACATATTTGTATCTTTCGCCTAGTTATATACATATTTGTATCTTTTGCCCAATTATATACATATTTGTATATCTTTCGCCTAATTATATACATATTTGTATCTTTTGCCTAATTATATACATATTTGTATCTTTTGCCCAACTATATACATATTTGTATCTTTCGCCTAATTATATACATATTTGTATCTTTTGCCTAAATATATACATATTTGTATCTTTCGCCTAATCATATACATTTTTATATCTTTCATAAACATATGCACCTCATCTCAAAGAAAATTTTCTAATCCTATTTTACGAAGCTCAGCCTGAATATACATATATATCCGTCGCATGAGACGTGTAAGGATCTTAACCCCTTGGCACACAGAAGACCGTTTTCTTGATTTTCGAAAAAGAGTAAGATCAGGGAAACTCAAACACTCACAACCAAACATATTTCCATTAGTTAACCGCCGTAAAATGGCTGAAATATTACCCAAAACGGCGAAATACCGCACTCAATCAATCAGCTTGAACAATCTAGTATCAAAGAGTAATAATAATGATAATGATAATAATGATAATTATAATGTTCTTTATTTACTGTATACAGGATGTGCTAATTAGTTTCAGAACTAGTTTACATTGTGGTTTTCAAAACATATATAGACAGCAGTATCATCCAGATACAAAATAAATTAGCATATGAAGGTACAGTGTATGTTACATACACACAAAAAACTGAAAGCAAAAACAAATCTATAAGTTCTTAATTTCCAGAGTGAAAACGCTAAGACAAGCGGTGCTGTTGGTGTCTGTATAAATATTTCGATTTGAAATGACTCTAGGAGCTCACTTGTGAATTTTACATAATTTGTTATGACCGTCCTTGTTTTTCACATTGCCCCAAACAGTACAACAGTAGTTAAAATGAGGAAAGACTATTGTATCAAAATTTTCAAGTAATAATTCCGTTGACAAGAATGAACTTAATATAGACAACACACCTATTTTGCTTACAAGAATTTTGGGGGATAATTTTTCAACATATTCAGACCAGGGGGGGGGGAGGGATCCAGGAACTGAGGCTAGAGGGCTCAACGATATGAGGCAGTGAGTCTAGGGGCCGCCTTGAGCCCCCCCCCCCAGTGGGTCCAGGGCAAAGCCCTGTTGTGAACTGAGGGGGCAAAGCTCCCGGAAGCTCCTATATTTTACAGGGCTTGAAATATTTCTCTTATGTAGTTATTCTTATTATTTTCTGTCATTTTTTGATAAGTTGAAATTGATAAAATGACATATATCAATAGCATTAAAACCTATGACTTTTCAACACTATACACGACCATTCCTCACGATAAATTAAAGACTAGACTTTTTGACATCATAGACAGTTGCTTCTTCAACAAAAACGGAAAACGGAAATATTCATATCTAGTGATCAGTCATTCAAAAACTTACTTTGTTAAACACCACTCTGATTCCACGCACAAGTACTCTGAAGTTGAAATAAAAAATATGCTAGAGTTCCTCATTGACAATGTATTCGTGGTCTTTGGTGATCAGGTTTTCCAACAGTATGTTGGAATTCCCATGGACAGGAATTGTGTTCCTTTGTTAGCTGACCTGTTTTTATATTCATATGAAGCAGAATTTATTCAAAAACTTCTACGTGAGAAAAAAAAATCTCTCGCTGTGACCTTCAATTCGACTTTTAGATATATCGATGACGTTTTGTCTATTAACAATGATATCTTTCATTCATATGTCGATTTGATATATCCCTGTGAGCTCGAAATAAAGGACACCACAGAGTCGTCCACTTCTGCTTCATACTTAGATATTTACGGCAAACTGACAACTCAACTGTATGACAAACGGGATGATTTCAGCTTCTCCATCGTCAACTTCCCACATTGATGTAGCAATATTCCATTATCACCTGCATATGGTGTTTATATATCTCAACTGATTCGATATGCAAGAGCTTGTTCTGGGTATAGTCAGTTTTTAAATCGAGGTAAGCTACTGACAAACAAGTTGATGGTACAGGGATTTCAACAGTATCGATTGAAGACAGCATTTCGCAAATTCTATGGTCGTTATAACGATCTAGATCGTCAATACAACCTCGCATTGGGTCAAATGCTGTCTGATTTGTTTCATACCGATTGTTAAGCCGTTCTTGGCACACTGATTTTGACTGCGGATAACTCCGTTTACCTGATCAGGATATGGGGCTCACGGCGGGTGTGACCGGTCAACAGGGGATGCTTACTCCTCCTAGGCACCTGATCCCACCTCTGATGTGTCCAGGGGTCCGTGTTTGCCCAACTATCTATTTTGTATTGCTTGTAGGAGTATTGAGATTGATCACTGTTCGTTATCTTCACCTTGCATATTTTAAGGGTTGTTGGAAAAAAATGTAAGTTCTCCCCATAAAAGTAATTCAGTAAATCAAAAGATTTTGTCATTTATTTCCCTGAAAGTGGAAGAAATTATTGCTTCTTTTATCGTTTACATTTTTCTAAATAAGATACTACGATTTACCCTCAATTCTAAAGTTTTTTTTTTTTGGGGGGGGGGGGCTATGGCCGCCTTAAATCTGCCATTGCAGACCATGTGGAACATCTGTCAACGTAATAGTTTGCACATGATGCATTGTCAATAACGACATTGCCCTCTTGAACAGATAAATACAGAGAAACTTAACAAATACATATCAGAGTAGACTGATGGAGATGTTTAGGGAGGAAAACATATGGTAGATAAAAAGAGGAAGGTATAATGTAATACATTTTAATACATCTAAATCAATAAGAATTACAATGAATTCATTAGGGAAACAAATTCAGCGGAATCTGTAGATGAAGACCCTGAAATCGTGAAGACATTATTGTCAGGGGCTACAGCTTCCGCTGAGTATGTTTGCATAATGAATTCATTGTAATACAGAATGAAAAAGGTGAATGTATCGAACAGTGATCAATCTCATAACTCCTATGATATGTTTCTTGTCACGTCTTGGTGAATGCGATTCATTGATTTTGATAAAAAGGCAAAAATATTACAAATTCAGTTTTTTACTCTCTTCAAGTCTCCCAGCTCTTTGGAGTTCTGACATGTTAATATCCTTACATACACAACTAGATGTAAATTTCTCACTTTCATGCAAATGAATGCCTTGGATATTTCAGTCTCTTTGCCATCATGTAAATTATTACATTTTCCATTGTAGTTAATCATAGCCTGTACCTACCAATCCAGATATTGATTCCCTAATTAACTGCTTTCTTTGTATGTCGTTATGCATCGCATGTGCAGATTAGTACTGAAACCTTTCTTATTTGATTTTAATTCTAATTTGTAAAAAAAGAAAATTTATTAGCCATGAAAGAAAAGGATGACCGCTGTATATGCATCTGATACACTAGGCGGGAAATGAAGGAAATGAAATTTGTAATGGCGCTGGGAAGTATTAGTTATTTCCGTTCACTTAATCTTTATTTCCGGGTTATAAGATAGCTATAAACATTATAAGAGTATTGTATCTGGGGTTGTTAAACTTAGGTACATAATGATTTGAATGCTAAGGTTTATTTGAATGACTGATTGATGCCATACGTACGGACGGCACCAGATATATACAGTGTAATAATTAAATGATAAGAAAGTTTGATACTTTCTGTTTGGTTGATACGATCTTTCATTGGACCCGTTTTACAAAAAAGGCTGAGATTTTGGCACAAGTCAGTCCAACTAACTAATTACGTCAAAATTTAGATGGACCGAATTTGCGTTTCAGAAAACGGCTAGAAACTGGAGTTAACGACCATAAAATTTGCGAAATGCTGATTTTGAACGAGACTTCGGAAACCCTGAAACATCAACTTATTTGTCAGTAGCCTACCTCTTAAATGGTCATACGCCGAACATGCTCGTGCGTATCGAATAAGTCGAGAGACATTAACTCTATAACTTCATATCCAAGGGATAATGGTATATTGCTACATAAATTGAAGGCCACAAGAAGGTATTTTTTCTTCTCATGTACAATCTTTTGAATTAATTCTGCTTCGTAAGAATATGTAAAAAGGTCAGCTAATAAATGAGTGCAATTTGAGCCTATGGATATTCCAAGACCTGATCATCATGGCACACGTAAATGTACATTCAATTCATTGTGTTTTACTTCTTCAATTTTATACAATATAAACTTTGCATTAATCACTTGTGGGATCGGGGACGCTGATGATGTGAAAAAAGGATTTGGGAATACATTTTTGAAAAAGAAGGAAACTGCACAAAAACAGGTGTGAGAAACGGGAAGTGTACGGGCTAAGAGCTTTATGTTAACCTGTACCCGTAAGCAGGTGTCGATTTAAGCCAAGATAGAGTGTAGACGTAATCTCATCCTTTTTGTGAGATGTAACTTTTATCACTATCCAGATGCAAGTGACTAACATCTTAATACAAGTATTTTTAAATGACGAATAATACAAATTTCTAGGGAAATATGATATGATCATATTTTGGCAATGCGAGAGGGGTTAAATTCGAAGTCTGCTATATAGTGGAGCGTTTCTGTAGAGTTTTATGAAGGTAATTAAAAATTTAATATACAAGCTTTATACACAGGAGAGGGGTGGGTCGTTATTGGATCCTTGGGGCTTCGATCCCTTGTTATTGTGCGATATCAATGATAATTGTAAATAAATGATTTGCATTATAAACCATCACGTAAAACCGGATATATATAATTATGTTCACATGCCTAAACGGGAAAAAGAGAAGTATGCAATAAAAACACATGGGGAAAATAAATTAATTGTAATTTAAGAGACATATTGATTATACTCTAGGTTCCGCGATTTGTTTGAAATTTATACAGATATTGCGTAGTTTTACAGCAAACATTGAATTAAACGAATGGATACAAATACCCATGGTTTAATAAAGCATATAATTTATGATATAGGATACAATTTACTATACTTGTGTGAGGTTTCTTTTACCATGGATTGTTTTTTTTTTTCAAGATCATTATCTGTTCATTTTCTTATTCCTGTTTTATCCTTTGAATATAATTTGAAAACTTATCCTATTTCATTTGAGAAGAAATGGCATTTAAAATTCTGTAAAATATAGATCTTTAAAATAATTTTTTAATACCGATATATATATATATATAAAAGCACAAAAACCCAACAACACCCTACTTTCTTAAAGTGTCGGATCTGAGAAGATACAAGGCCAGTAAAGAAATTTATAAAAGCACTGAAAAGGTTTCGTTGTAAAGCGTGTTTACTGACTATGGTTTAGAGAGTTTGTACCATGGTCGGGTCGGGATGAAAATAGAATTATTCTTGAAAATTACAGAAATCATATAAATTTAGAGGGAAAACTTACAAAACAATGTGATTATGGAGTAAAATGTTGGGAAGATAATGATATGGACTGATTAAGTTCAAAGCAATATTAGGTAGGCCGTACCATTGATGATTCGGATATGGTGAACAGCGAAGAATAATGATTGCCAGAAGAACACGATCAAACAACAAACAAGGTCAATCTCAAGACACATATCTAGCATTAAAATCAAAATCAACAATCAAATAGGTGAATGGGAGAGAAGTCTAAGGAACATGATACAGTATAATTTTTCAAGGTAGTACACCTTTCAAGGTCAGACAAATTAAAGCCGCATACTAGAAACCCCGACATTGCAACACAAAGAGTCATGCGAATCCGAACCTATGTGGATTTATAATAATGTTTTACCATAGTTTTGAGGTCTTAAGATGATATATTAATAAAATACTCGTCTTCAAGGTCAATTCATTTTTTCCTTTATTTTAAAAATCCGCAATGTCGAGACTAGAATATGAAAGGGAGAGAGAGAGAAAGAGCTATATAAATTCATGTTGTAATGATTTCTTGTGATGTTCTAACATAATTGGGAAGTATTGAAGGTCAAACAATAATCGCAATTTTGGGAATCCTCGTTATGGCTAAATAAAGGAACTCAAGGTTAAATAAAGGAAATCAAGGTCAGAGCCTTGAAACCGGGGAAACGAATTGTATTTATATTAATCAAACAAAATAAGATATCTTAGCGGGTGAATTTTGGCGATTAGGCTATGGAAACTGATTTTAACTAGGGATTTATCCTGGATTCATGCGCCACCATTTTTATCACTCAGTACAACAGTGTATCACTCTTGTCATCAATGTAGTTTATCGATACTTGTCGTTTTTGCGTGTTATTTGTTTATGTAATATATGTCTCTTGATAAAGACGCGGGTTGCGTCTAAAATTCGAGTTTTAAATAACCAACAGTGTCGTGGCCTTTTCAGTGCTTATATATATATATATATATATATATATATATATATATATATATATATACTTTTTTCAATTCTAAGTTTAGTGAAAGTCAATAAAAATTATCGAATTAATATTTTTAAGATTCTAGGAATTTTCTGTATGTTACACTATAGATCGGGCTCAAAATTTCCATTATTTTCATTCAGACAACATGAATATTTATTCATAAATCACTGCAGACGATAAGTATATATTCAAAATCACGAGGAAATAATGACTGATATTTCTCTCCATGGTAAAATTGATTTCAAATCTACCCCACAGAAAGAAGAGTTCAAAAATGTCAGACATAAATCGCAATCGTAAGTGCTAAAACTACGACAGATTTTGTGAAACGCTCGTATACGTGAACGTCAAAGTGGTTGTAAACGTAATGGTACACTTACGATCGGTTAGTGAAATGACCGCCTGGTGTGTATCTCAGAGTGAGATCATCTCAATATCAACTTTTCAGGGTTTATTCGGCATTTATCTCTTGACCAACGATGTATTTTCTGAAATTTTATCGATTAGATAGGATTGCGCGTGTTTTAAATGCAACAATCGATAAGTAAAATTTTGTGCCGTTAATTATTGTAGCAATCATTACTAATTATAGTCTGATTCATTATATTCTGCCCATTCGTTCGCATATAGTATAATCATGATACTGTACATGTATAAAACTTCACAAAGATGTCAGTGGAATTCAGTAGACTTTATTGCTTTCGAAGTGCACAGTGCTAGTTCTAGACGATGTACATGTACATATGCGTAAAAGACTGTAACAAAGAAACATGCATGCTCTAATTAATAATTAATTCACAAAACATTTGTGATAGCTATATATATATGTATATGTAATTGAATACAATGAAAACATGAGAAATTGGTAATCATAATAATAAAGCCTGAAGAACTATCAAAAAGTAACAATATAAGCCCAAAATTTGTATTTATAACACAAATGGCTTTCCATAGAAACACTGTTAGAACCGTACTTTTATACATATAAAGTTTTTGACAATAATTGTTTTCAATACTTTTAAGAGTGAATGAGAGAATTACTGATACAGCCTAAATTCTTAATTATAGCAAATGATACACATTGTAATGATATATACAACAATAAATATGCACAAATATTACAATGTACTTACACTGTGTGCCTGTAAACGAATGAACATCTGAGGAGCTCAGAGTGAACGGTGGTGTGGGTCACACACAAAACAAGTAAACAGGAAGTAAACATTAACTCTTTTAGAATAGAAAGATAACTAATTCACACTATCAGGGAAAATAACTCTTGAAGATGTAAAGGAAAATAAATCTAGGGAATACTTAGCATGAAAATAAAAATATATACAAGAACATTACACATTATGAATACCTTTTATTATTATTACAATTTGTTGGTTTGTCTGTTGAAATATTGTTATAGTGTATCATGATACATATGTTTTATTTGTTGAAGGAACAAAAAAAAATATTGTGAAAATTGTTATGGAATTCCCGATCATTTAATAATCGCTTATTGGTTGACCGATGCCTAAAGTCAATAATTGTATAGTATGGAATACTGAGGCTGTATAATGGAGACCTAGCAATCATTACAAGGAAACATTTCAGGGACGTGGACAGGAATTACAATTATCAAAATAAACAAGCTAGACTGCGTGTATTCATCTAATTTAATGTTTTGGAATTTCTGAAGTAACAAGACATTAGTACATTACGATACATGTACAATTGATATATATGTTGCAGATACGACACAAAGAGACATCGGAAGGTGTTAGATACATGTACTAGTACTGTCTCTTTTGTTTTACCCTCCATTTCACCCCCCTATCTCTCCTTTTTCTTATCTCCCTCTATCTACCTCATTCTCTCTCTTTCTCATACATCTCTTCTCTTTCTCCTTCTCCTGTCCTGTCTTCTATTTATCAAAAGGACTAACTTGAAAAAAGGATATAAAAAGTTGTTTTGAAAATCTGACTCTTCCTCCTGAAAAGCGATAAATATTTACATTACATAAGTAAATACATTTTGATATGTACAAAATACATGTAGCAAAGGATAAGCCAGGTCTACGTAAAGCTACTCATGAGTACTTTCATGAGTACTTACATGAGTATATTCATACTACAGAGTACATGTTCATGGTAATTAACTGGCTATTCAATATGCTTATTATTCAAGAGCAATTCAACAGATCCTTTAGTGAAAAACAATACACGGACCTGATGCGAATCTTCATAATGCACTGTAAATGAAATTTGAATTACAGTAGAGGCAATGAAAGAGAAGAATGGAGGGTAACTTAGAATGTCATATAAAAGTAACCACCAGGGCATACTAATCATATTTAGGTTGAAGGATACTGGTTCCGGTTTTGTCTTGTCATGGCCACATACAACCAGTAATTCTGCCGAAGGGGGCGCATGTAACAAATTGAAATCCTCACTTGTCTGGGTGTGTTGTACGCTCCAAATGGCGTAATTTTGTTTTCATACATACAGACTAGGCTAAATATGAGTTTTAAAACCTAAACGTCACATTGAAATTCGTCAGAAGACCAGCAGACAACGGAATGGTTGCTTATTCATGGTAATTTGGTCAGCAAAAACGGGATACCCCATATTTAATAACTTCAACGCTCTAAAATTAGACAGAGGAAATTCGATCTGTAAGAGTGCCTTGTCGTGGTAAGACGCACGTATTGCGTATGTTTCTTTTATGTCTGTTTTGTCTACATTGTTAATGATTAGGTTACTATGTTGTCTCTTCAGCTTTCCGAGCTCTATCTGCTACAGCAAATGAATAAAATCTTTTGCTTTGCTTTTGTTAGCCTCTAAATGTTTTCATTTCCATCGGCTGATTTTCTTTCAATTTCCAACTCCCAAAAATTTTGGAATTTCGAAGAAAATGAGAAAAGTAACTTCCTCTGGAATCATCGCGATTCGGTTTTCCGGATAGACGAGATCGTCGTTTGAATGTCGTATCATAAACGCCATCTTGGAGATCTTTATATGGGTTTTCCTCGTCCGAATCGTCTACTTCATCGAATGGGATGACGTCGTACACATTCGGCATGCTATAAATTGTCTTTCTAGAGACTGGACGATTATTTCCTTCGATGGGTCTCCTGGTTATAGTAACTCGTCTATAAAAGATACATTGATTTTTTGTATTTTCTATTCGTTCAGAACAAATTCTTTTTCTTGGACAATCAGTTTTATTGACATTTAATGCATCTACATCTACTATTATTACTGGATGTTCCTACTTTTATTGCTACCATCGGGCATCCTCATAACTTATGTTTGGATGTTAATTCCATTATGAGGGACTAACTAGTCATAAATGATTATTTCTATCAATTAAATCATTATTGTTACCGGTCGCGATAGCTCAGTGGTAGAGCGTTTGCTTCGTAACCGGTAGGTCGTGAGTTTGAGCCCCGTTCAGGCCATGGTCGCGTTAAACCTTATACGTAAACATAGGTATTCAAAAGTGAGAATCACCAATCTTTAAAGGACATTACCTTTTAAACAGAGGTCCCGTGTCGCGACATATATTACAGATGTAAGCGCTAAGCATATGTCTAAAGTAACACTCACAGCTTGTGACGTCTCAACATGACATGAATGAGAAAAGATGTAAAGCAAACAAACAAATCATTGCTACTCATTCCTTAGAATACTGACAGATTGTATGACAGATGCATCATGTGATTATACCTGATCAAAATATAGGGCTTATGGCGGGTGTGACCGGTCGACAGAGGATACTTGCTTCTCCTAGGCACCAGATCCCACCTCTAGTATATCCAGGGGTCCGTGTTTGCCCAACTCTTTATTTTGTATTGTTTATAGGAATTAAGAGATTGATCACTATTCGTTATCTTCGCCTTTCATTATACAAGTGACAAAAAATAATCTCTGCTTGATGTTTAATTAATTGTAAGCAATGCGGGGACATGATATCAAATATGAATCTAATGTTTACAACAGGGTACCATATGATTGACTTTTTACATACATTTGAAAAACTATGATCTCATTTCCTAAAAATGAAATCTTGCACTAATAAAAAATGAAATAATTTGTTTGTGTACCTTACCTACAACTGGTGACGTCTCAATATGAGATGAATGAAACATTCTCAACGGGACTTAAAACACATTTTAAAACGTTGTTTTTTTGTTGTTTTTTTTTTTATTGTTCTTTAGTTTATTTCATGAACAAAGATGAAGAATCGGGAGAAGGATGTGATTTTTAAACTGTAGAAATAATTTGTTAAAGGATATAACCAATAACGGATATAAAGGAGTAAATCTACTGGGTCACGGGATTCAGTTTAATTGAGTTTTGCTGTAGACAATCACCTAGCGACTATTGTAACTTACTGGTCAGATGCCAATTAACTTCTTGAAGTAACTCACTGGGTGGATATAGAATACGTCCTGCGCGGTTTGAGTTAACTTTCTGGGAGAAATAGCTTACTTGGTGGGTATGTGTTAATTAACTTCCTCGTCAGCTACAGGTACACATAGCTTAATTTGACGCTAAGCGTATCTTACTGAACTAATACAGGTAACAAGCTGAGGGAATGAGGGTAATTGTGACTTATTGAACACTCAAATACCACTTAAGGAACAGTGCAGGTGACTCACTGAACATAAGGGAATAATGTATTGTATATGTACAGATAATGTACTGGATATGAAGTACTACGATAAGCAAACCATAGGATAATGTGTAACATATGACAGCATTGAACCGATAGAATCCATGTGATTTCAAATGAAAGGCGAACATAACGAACAGTGAACAATCTCATAACTCCAACAAGGAATGCAAAAGAAAGAGTTGGGCAAACACGGACCCCTGGGCATACCAAAGGTGGGATCAGGTGCCTAGGAGAAGCAAGCATCCCCTGTCGACCGGTCAAATCCGCCGTGAGCCCTATGTTAAATTTTACCGGAAGATCTAGTCGTGTAAATTAATAAGATTACGAGAGTAAACGTATGTACTGGGGACATCGATGAAGTAAATTGTGTTTGATAGAATTAGACGACCTACTTTTGTCTTTGTCTTCGCACAGCTAAAACACCAATGACAAGCACTGTCATCTCCACAACTGCTATCGCCAAAACCAGTAACACTGAGGGAAAACATAGCGAGAATTATCATTGTAATAGCTACAGTTTTTGTATTAACGAAAACATACAGGATAATATCTACGTGATCTTTCAGAGATTTCTCTTATTCGTACGTTGCAATGATCTGATTTTCTTTTTAATATTTTTTTCCAAAACTGTTTATAAGTGATGAAAAGCTTTGAAAGTTAGGAAGGGTATGGTATTGTCATGGACATGCTTTCGAAAGATAGTCCTTTCCCTTACTTATTTAATTCCTTCTGATACGTAAGCTGCTGACTATACTTTTTAGCTCACCTGAGCTGAAAGCTCAAGTGAGCTTTTCTGATCGCTTTTTGTCCGTCTGTCTGTCTGTCCGTCTGTCTGTTTAACTTTTCACATTTTCGACTTCTTCTCCAGAACCACTGGGCTAATTTCCACCAAACATGGCCAAAAACATCCTTGGGTGAAGGGCTTTTAAGCTTGTGCAAATGAAGGGCCATGTCCCTTTCAAAGGGGAGATAATCACAAAAATGCAAAAATAGGGTGGGGTCATTTAAAAATCTTCTTCTCAAGAACCACTGGGCCAGAAAAGCTGAAATTTACCTGAAAGCTTCCTGATGTAGTGCAAATTCAAGTTTGTTCAAATCATGGCCCCCGGGGGTAGGATGGGACCAGAAGGGGGGATCAAAGTTTTACATACAAATATATAGGGAAAAACTTTAAAAATCTTCTTCTCAAGAACCACTAAGCCAGAAAAGCTGATAATTACATGAAAGCTTCCTGACATAATGCAGATTCAAGTTTGTTCAAATCATGGGCTCCGGGGGTTGGATGGGGCCACAAGTGGGGGGGGGGGGGTCAAAGTTTTACATACAAATATAGGAAAAAGCTTTAAAAATCTTCTCAAGAACCATTGGACCAAAGAAGTTTACATTTACATGAAAGCTTTCTGACATTGTGTAAATTCAAGTTTGGAAAGAGTAGTTTGGGCCATAATAGGGACTAAGGTTTTACATGCAAATATATATGGAAAGTCTTCAGATATGGGCCAAGGTGACTCACGTGAGCGATGTGGCCAATGGGCCTCTTGTTTGTTTAGTTTACGGAAGCTCAAAACCAATTTCCTCTTAAACAGTTAACTTACATGTTTCTTCTTGGAAAAATGCTGTCGATGTCGTTTCAGACTCCGTTGACGTTTGAGTCGTCTTCGTTGCATTTCCTACTTTATGTAATTTTAAATCATAATAATGTTGTAATAATGATAATCGTCTCATGTAGTTTGTAAACAAACAACATTTATATATGGTTGTTTAAAAATAAAACAAACTTAAACGTTAGAATCTATTTCACTTTACTTCTCTCTTTTCTGTGATTTCTTTGTAGTTACATTTTCAGTTTTGTTTTCATGTTACTTGGAAGCCATTTATTGGTAGACTCTTACCAGCTTGAACTGCCGTTGTTGAACCTCCGGCTGATGAGGATATGATGGTTGTCTCATTCATTTGGAGAGGGGTAAAAGACTGAGTAGGAGTAGAATTCGTTATTGATTGGACTGATGAATGCTGTGTGGAACGGCTTGATATAAATGTTCCAGAAGGAAATGATGCGCTAACAGTTGTAGAGATTACCGTTGTTGCATTTCGTGTTGACGATGCATTATTTAGGACTTCATTTGCTGTCGATAATGTTGGAGTGTTTGTGGGTGTCATTGTCGGTATTGTTTTTTCTGATGTCAACGTCAGTAATATCGTCGACGTTTTCGTCGTTGCTGTCGCTGTTTTCATTGCTGTTGTCGTTATTGATGTCGTCAGAGTTGTCACGTTTGTTTTTAGTGATCCCATGTTCGTTGATGATAAATTTAAATCTAAAATATAAAATTTCCAAGTAGCTATCATGCAACTCAGCTGACAGTTTGGGAACAGGTAACACTACCGATATCTTTGTGAAGCAATTTTGAGATTGGTAAGGATGATTTGATTTACTTGTTGAAATTTGGTACAAACCTCCTCGCATCCAAACTAAATGAGCTCTGACGTATCGAAACAGTTGAGAGACATACGCACCATACACCGGTGATAATGGGATATTGCTTCATAAATACATAAATCCATTATTGAAAATGGATATTAATGGCAAACTAACAACTCAACTTTATGACAGACAAAATGATTTCAGCTTCTGCACTGTCAACATCCCATATGTATGTAGCAGTATTCCATTATCACCTAGATATGGTATTTATACGTCTTAATTGATTAAAAAAGCAAGAGCTTTGTCTGCGTATGATCAGTTTTTAAATTAAGGCAGGCTACTGACAAACAAGTTAATGTTACAAGAATTTCAATAATATCGTTTAAAGTCTTTAATCTGCAAATTCTGTTGTAGTAATAATGATCTAGTTTGCCCTTATAACCTATCATTGTGTAAAATGGTCTTTGACGTGTTTGATACCGATTGTCAGGCCGTTGTTGGCACACTGATTTTGACTAAGAATTACTACGTTTATGTAGTTAAGACAAGGCTCACAGCGAGTGTGACAGGTCGAGAAGGAATGCTTACTCCTCCTAGGCGCCTGATCCCACCTCTGGCGTGTCTAGGGGTCAATGTTTTCCTATATCTTTATTTTGTATTCCTTGACGGATTTATGAAATCAATCACTGTACGTTATTTTTGCCTCTCATTCTCCAAACTTGTTTTAATCTACCCGCGTAACATTTTCTTATGTAGCAAAGTATAGGGGCTTGGTAGTACATTTACTGGATCGTGGTATGTATTTATGTTTTTTTTTTTTTTTTTTTTTTTTATAGAGTTTTTGTGAAATTTATGAATCCATTATAGGTATGGTAACTCATATTCATTCGTTTTATTGACCGGGATATTAAATGTGTTTAAACCTGAAGTGTAATTTTGAATAATTTCATCTTAGGAAAGGGAAATCAATTTATAAGTACGATTATCAAATGTGGAAGTAATGTCACGTGTTGAAATTTAATTGATAGATTGAGGAAATGAAAATGATGATGTCGTATAATGCAGTGCCAGGTGGATCACGTTACCGACGAAACAAAAATAGAATTCCGGGTTGTATTATTGAAATTTTGGCAACAGTTTTATTCTTAAGCACTTTTCCTCAAAAAGACATTGCAATCTATCTTAGAGACATTCAAAAGATGACCTAAATGGTTAGATGTAGTCTGATTTGATGTTGATGACGTCACGAGTACTGGAGTAGTTGTTGGAATGTCTTTCGGTGTTGGTCGTGGTGTTGTTCGTTTTGTTCTCGTAACTTTAAAGACGATCAAAGAAAGAAACAAACGCATTGTAGATAGCTTCACTATTTAACTTTAAGTACGGATAAAGACATAAGAATTGCAAGAATCGATTTACTAAGTAAACATTTCCATGGATTCGTCACCGAAAGTAAGTATCTTAATGATTAGAAAGTCTAACTTTCCATGGAAATTTATTTCAATATAACTCGTTTAGCATCATGATTTGTACTTTTCTTGACTACTGATTGCATGGCGAATCTTTACTTCAATAAACAAAGTATTAGCTTGTATCGTTTTCCCGTTAGGTTGTTATGATAATCAAACACTTAAGAGCTTGTCTACGAGAAAACCATGCAAATATATAAAAATGAAGGAAATGGTGGTCATTAATATCATTTCTAAACATTTATATCATTGGAGTATATGGTTGGAATAATTATAATTTGAGGTCAATTTATTGATAGGTCGTTTCTATTTTTAGTAACAGCGCATTCTGTATTTACACGTGGATTAGTCTTTGAACACAAGAAAAATCCTTAAATATTAGGGTTTTATTTTTTCAAAAATGCAAATCAATTCTGAAGGCTTATGAAAAGAATGGATTTTTTTCATGATATTTCCATGTAAACCACTTGTGGAGAAATCATGTTTGACATCATAAGTGTCCATATAGAGATTACATGGAGCCTGTAATTTGGCATTGTGCCAAACTTTTTTCATTTTGTGTTATATGGTCAATTTTGAAATAGGTGTTGCTGCAAAAGTAACGCTTAAATTTCTTTAAAAGTGTATAATACTTTGATATCAAATCCTTGTCTGTAAAATATAAAAAATTGGACTTTGGACTTTTGGCCGTTCATTTGCAATTAAAATTTAAAAACTGACAAAAATGAATATTTTTAAGCATTTAAAACTATCTTTTAAAAGATTAAAGATTTAAAAGTTGTGATATTAGATGCATAAATTGTTTGGAAATTTAATTTTATTTATAGATTTATCATTTACTAATAAATAAATCCCAGTAATCTACTATTTTATATGAAAAGGGGGGTCTTTTAATGAAATAGACCTGTTGCTGGAATTACCTCTCCTTTGATGCACTCTTCATACGTAAAAGGTACAAAATGATAGCAATATTATGGAATGTTATGATTCCAACTTGAAATGGGATTTGAGAATTTGTACATCATGTTTATATGATATCAGTGAAAGACATCACAGTATCTGTGAATGTAATCCAGAAATTTCTAAATATTGGCAGGGTTTAAAAAGTACCCGGTACTTCGTCCTTTTATACTGCAAACTAGTACCAGTGGTCAGGCATTTTGTCATTGAAGAATTGAAAGCATTCTTTCCTTGATAATTTATGCATTAACCGAGAATGCTTAGATGTTATATGGAGGAAATCAAAGAAAATATGCATCTATAGTCAGTCCAGATGGAGCATGTGAGGATCTAGTGCAGCCCCCCCCCCCTCCCCGAATTTGCAAAATGTATTTACCATCATGATTGATGACAAAAATTTGTTATTAGTTTACATATATGCACTAAGTAATGAGGACAGGACAAAATAAGAAAAGTGTGAAATAAAAATGCATAAAGTGAACTCAAAGAATGTATAATGTAACAGTTTGTTCGGTATCTTTCTTTTTCAGTGCTCAATGTAACAATATGACATACTTGATGCTTAATCATAGGTTACGATTCAACATGCTAACATTTACACCTTTCTCTATTTTACCAACAACAAATATATAGATATTGTAAACTGATGGTATTACGTATATGCATATGCTAATGTAGTTTCTTAAAGTCATTGATGAAGGTAGAGTTTGGATCGTCACTATACTTTGTTCATCATGAGAAATTGATCGGGAAAAATTTGGAAAAATAATTTATCTGACAGGGAAACCGAAGATTATTTCGATCAGGTCTCTTTAGCTAAATCAGCCCCCCCCTCTACTTTTTTATGGCAATCAATAAACAATTGAAATGGAAGCTTGAACTGATTAATTAAATCCTTGGAACCCCCCCCCCCATTATTATCATTATCAAGGATTTTGAGCTTCGGGTTGTGTTAAAAGTAATTTTTAGGGAGGTTGGGGGGTTCTAGAAAAAATTTGCCACCCGCCCACACCCTCCGCCCTGGTGATGAGTGCCAACTACGGGGCCTCTCCACCTACACTGTACATGTTTAGACAGGACAGACTATACCAGCCGGGTCAGGTATAAACAATACATTTCATTACAAATTATATTACAAGCGAACTTCTTTACTTTTGTGCGATATCGGACGTTATTATTATCTGACTTTCATCTTCGGTGCAATTTATGTGATTACTGTCAGTTGGTATTTAAGCTATATTTCATTTGTACGTGTAATGGTGTTGGGAGTGGAGTGCGAATGCAAAGAATATTTCTGTATTTAGATATATTCAACATTATTGATTATTTTATGATTTTAACAAGATCATTCACTATCTAAGAGGATTTTACCATTACCACCCCTCTCCTCTCAATATAATGTTTATAATCATTAATTTCCGGTATTGAATATGGCTGCTTTGAACCCTTTCGCATGGATTTAGAATGTAGAATAATACGCTACATGCAAGAATAAAAAACAAAAGAAAGGCAAGAAAAGAACATGCATGTTCCTTTTAGCTCACCGGGACGACTATCCGGAGAGCTACATGTATTGTAATGACCCCAGTGTTGGCGTTGGCGCCACTTTAAGGAAACATTTTAACCTGGGTTATATCTTTTAAACCAAGGGGGTAGGGTTTTGATATATCCCTTATTGATTCCCCATGAAGAGACCTTTGATGTGGTACCAAGACTTTCGACCTGTGACCTTGACCTATTGTTTTAAAAACTTCAACCTGGGCTATGTCCTTTGAACCAATAGGGATAAGGCTTTGATATTTTACATATATAGATGCCTCAGGAAGAGACCTTTGTTTTGGTTTGATCCAACGACCTTTGCCTTGAACTTTGACGTGCTGTACAAAAACTTTATCTTGGTTATATCTTTTGAACCAAGAGTGATAGATCTTTGATGTTTCAAACATAGATGCCATTTCTTTTGTTACCAGAACTGTCAACGTCGACCTTGGACTTTGACCTATTATTCAAAAACTTTTAACCTTTTGAACAAATGGTTAGGTACAGTCATCTGACAACTCTTGTTTATATGTACATATTAAGCATGTTATTTAATTGTTTAAGGGTTGCTGCTCAATTTTTTTCTGGGTACTTCATTTGTTAAAGTTTGATGACATCTAAAAGTTCCTAACCACGAAGTACTTTTTATCTAATATATTGTACCTGACAACTTCATATGACGTGTTATCTGTCCCGAGGAAAAGATAAAGATTTGGGGTATTATACTGTGGATATTTATTAAGTTCTGTCGTCACACAAGTTTTACCTTTGAACTTAAAGCACGTCAGTCTTTAAATTGGTCTAAATGTTACTATGGCAACAATTTTATTTGTTTTAGAATATCAATATTGTGACTCTCATACAATTTTTCAAAAGTTACATTGCTGTCTGGCTTAGTATTTGCGATTGAGTTTGATTATTTCAGAATGTTTTCAATAACCAGTCAGATTTAAAAAAAAATAGATTTATCCTTATTTTATCCATGGAAAAAGCAAATCTATGAAGAAATATGATCCAATTGCTTGTGGTATATTTAAGTCTCTGTAGGACCACAATGTAAACAAGTCATTTGTACTAATCGTGCTATCCTGTCTAAATAAAGAATTTATTATATATAGCATAATATAAATTGGCATAAAATTTGTTATTAGAAATTGCATTTTAAAAGTACACAAATATCAATTTTGTTCAATTACAACTATTCATACGATGCATATTATTTTTTTAGAAACGTTATTTTTTTTAAATTTTGCAATTTGTCACCATGGCAACCAGGACCCATAGCAACAAAAAATGATTGATACATACTTCTGGTCATCTGATGTGAAATCATAAAATTATATAAGACTTAATAAGATAATAAGGACCATGCATGGCAAACAGGTTTAGGTGGCTACCAGAATAAAAGCTCTACAAGCTGGAAAAAATGCCCAACTTGAAGTGTTAATATATTTACTATAATCGAGAGTCCAAAGACAGATTTTTGATATATCGTAAATACACTTCTTCTCTATAAAATGAAAGTAATTTTGAATAAATCAAAGCGCTACTTTTTGACTACCAGTTGATTCAAAAGTTATCATTTTCTGCAATTTATCAAAATCTGGAATCGTGCCAAATTTGTGACCTTTGTGCACTTAAACGGAAGTAAAATTTTAGATTCCCACTAAACAATATGAATATGCATATCCAGTTGTTTTATAAACTGTGTCAATTTTTAAAAATCCATTTTCAATAACCTGTTAGAATTTTTAAATAGAAAGGGTAAAATATACATAATTTTACCCTTTTGTCAGAACAAAAGTGCTATTTTTAGTAACATGGCTGCAAATCCCTATCCAATGACTACACCCCCGAAAAAGATATGCCAAAGTATTTGATATTGATGTACTTTATTACACTCAAAATATGTTGTTGATCCGACAACCTTGCTTCCATCACATTTTGCATGGTTTTCTCGTAGACAAGCTCTTAAGTGTATTTCACAGCTGACAATGCTAACAAAATAAATGATTAAGGTAATGATAGTTCTTCTATCAAATATAATCTTATATGTCTGTATCCTATGTTAACTATTATACTTAATATGACAAATTGAAGGAAAAGAAATCACTATGAGTACACGTTTATCAACATTTATCAATAGCTGATTCTGTCAAATCATTATTAATATTTCTTGTTAATAAAGCAAATATAACTATAAATGTTCTGACGTTATGATGACATTGTATTATATTTGCTGTTTAATTGATAAATCGAGGAAATGAAAATGATGTCACATAATTCAGTACCACGTTTGAGACAGAAGAAAAATAAAATTCCGTGTTTTATTGGTGCAATTCTGGCACAGGTGTTATTTTTAAGCATATTTCGTGAAAATGGAAAATTCTAAACATTATTTTCTATCTTGGAGGCATTCAAAATACTACCTAAATGTTTCGTTGTAGTTTGCACCGATGTTGGTGACGTCATGGGTACTGGAGTAGTGGTTGGAATGCCTTTGGTTGTTGGTTGTGTTGTTGTTGGCTTTGTTTTAGTGACTACAAATACATTAGAGGAAGCAGTCATTTTGTAGATATGACAATGTTCTGCTGAAATTCATCACTTCAATTGCTATACCTTGATGATTTCTTGGAAGTTCATGTTTGCTTGGAATTTAGATTTATGTAAACCTTTACCAGATGGACAGTTTTTTACATAGTGATTCGTTGTTTATTTATAATCTGTTATCAAGACATTTTAGTTCAGTATAATACCTCTCAAAATTAGATTAAATCCCTTTCCTGTAAGACGGTCATAATTAGAAAAGAGCGTTATCTTCAATTTGTTTCCTTTAGCAACAACAGTTTTACGCCATGGTTTCTCGCATTGCTTGGATATTGCAAAGTTCTCATCATCTGTGTCTTGTATCTGTTATTGAAGAATTCGAAATACAGTTTTCCCAATTAACAAAGTACATTTCCTCACATAAATAGCGATAAGAAACTGAATTTCAAGATTTGATTTGCGTTAAATTCCTGACGTAGAAAACAAAAGAAAACCTTCAAATAGTCGTCACAAGGGATTCCTGGAGTGTATTGAATATCCAGATCTAATATATTGATAGTGATCTCCTCCGTGGTTCCCGGGGCCGTCACGGTCCATATGTAGACTGTGTCTTTCTCGTAATGCTTTGTGGGATACCCCGGTGATTTAATGGATGATTCCTGGGATTGATGTAAAGTTATGCTTTTGGAAATTTTGTGCCTGGAATCTGAACCTTCGCTGTAGTAAATTCCTAGAATGCAATAATGTGTGGTATTTTATTATTTAAGAATATTACTAAATATATTTTATATTATATGAAGGAACATAACATAATGGATAAGTGTGCCAATGTACTTAGTGTAAATTGTGATACAAAGGTGATGACGTATAAAGAGTAAATTGGATGTAGGTCAATGTGCCACGTGGAGCTTTTTAACAGAAGTTCAATACGCCAGTTTCGAGATTAGAGCTCTCCTGTGTAGGAGGTGCATTTAGTGGAACTTTGAATGCTTAGGTGGGACAAAGTGGTACTACAGCCAGTGAGAAAGATGATAAAATATATGAAAACCGACTTCTTTTTTAAATACTTGATGTAGAAAATATTGAATACTATTAAAATAAATGTTTTATTAAAGTGGAAACATAAATACAATGCCATATTTCCAAGCAATGTCCTGGATATGATAGGTATTTGCAACAAAATAACGTGATATAATAAGAATTCTAAGTATTTAATTACTTCTTGAATACTTGTCATTTACTTAGTTTGTGTATCAGTCGAAATTGGGTCATGAAACTCCGTATGATACACTTACTGAGCAGATTCAATTATGCAGTGATGAATATCTGTCCCACTCCCGCGTGTTAACAAGTTGTTTTGTACCTTAGTAAGTACGAGATTTCTCCAACGGGAAATAACTCGGACTTATCTCGAAACCGGCGTATTGACTATAGACTAACGTCCGACACGGTAATACATGTATATCACTACATGATATGGTTGTGTGGAAGAATTACAGATGCTTATTACAAAGACATGATCTGATAAGTGGTGCATAAAATATGTTACCCTTACACAATTTTAGCCAACATATAAGGATAATTATTTCATCTTAGTTCCACCTTTAATTCGTAAGAAAGATATGCTTCCATATTTCATCATTGCTTTTTTGTTCCATTATGAAAAAATCAAGTCATTACTAGATTTACAAAACCTCTACAGGGTTTACTGATACGTAAAAATGTCATAAAAATTAGATGTTTGAAGAAGGACACAAAACATACTGCTGTAATGTTATTTTTAAAAAAAAAATTGTAATCATCATTATTTACAGATGTCATTGGACATTAATTTAATAATAATGATAATAAACAAATATTTTATTTTTCCAGGATGATGTATTTAACAATAAAGTAGTCGTTCATGTGGTACAGAATATAAGACATACATCTATCAACAGTACTTGTTGTATTCAAATGTATATTTGATATTTCCCAGTAAACTGGAAATAAAAGAATCAACACATTCTTCCACGTTCGATTGATATGCAGATTTGTCACAGAAGATAGATTTAACGGTAAACTATCAACTCAATTCTATAACAAACTGGATGATCAATTTTCCCTGTCCATGAAACAATGTTCCATTATATATGAGATCTATATATGAAAATGTGAGGATAACGAACAGTGATCAATCTAATAAATCCTATAAGAAATACAAAGTAGAGAGTGGTGAAAGCATGGCCCCTGTGTATACCAGAGGTAAGATTATGTGCCCAAGAGGAGTAAACATCCCCTGTCGACCGGCCACAACCGCCGTAAGCCGTCAAACAATATACAACATACCTACCGTTTACCTTATCTAGATAGGGGCTCATGACTGGTGTGACCGATCACAGGGATAACAATTCCTTTATACAACGAACTTTAATGATATGCAATTAATTTGCATATATGTGAATATACTTCTATAAGCATATCTCTCTGTAAAAACACACTACCATATACACAAAAATACTCTTGTATGCATATTTACACCTAGTCAGGGATATGTGCAATTCTGTTTACTCTTGTGAGGAAAAGCAAATTTGAAGATGCAAGCTAATATATAGAAATTACTACTTTCTTCTTTACGCTGAGAGGATCCTCCACGGTGTTTCTTGATAAAAACACCTTTTCACGAATCTTTATAGATATAAAAACAAAGATATTTTTCTTCATTCTAAGATTATCTAACCATTGTTCATCATTGAACTTTTTTAAGAACATCACTCTTAAACCATACATTTGATCATGGTTTTCTTCAAATTTCACACTCATTGGAGCATCCTACTTCAATTCAAATTCTTAAAGGAAGTGAACATGAAAATGTGACAAAGGGGTTAGATTTGTCATTTTGATGTATACAATGAATTCTGAAAATCACTAAGATGTAGCTTTCTTCAGTAGGGAGATATTCTATAAAGATTAACTAATCTTTTCAATCCTTGGGAGCTGCCATATTGAAAAAAATATTACCTCCCTGCTGGGTTATCTCTTAGGATCCACTAGAGGGCAGCACTGATGCTGACATCAGTAGGACACATTGTGTGTATTTTTGGCACATTGTAAGCATCAACGTTACAATGTCATCAGCAGAAAGTGAATTAGATATGGGATATCAGGTTGAACCTGATGTTACAGAGGAAGAAATTGTTTCTCAGAATAATGCTTCTTCACCAGCAGTTGATTTTAATGAGAGAGGAATTTTCCTTGATTGATGTGCTTGTGGAAATTGTACAATGTAACTATGTACATGTACATTCGAGGGGTGTCTTTGTGTTCATGAGTTTGAATATTCTGTGTCAGCTAGATTGTATAAATATACACCAAAAGTGCAGTTCTCTACACCCATATCTTAACACTGTGTGTCGAAGTCCTGTTATAATTAATACAGCTTACATTTATCCATGGATTTAATACGTATCCAGAGAGGGGTCTCAGAGGACCTGGATAACAACTTATTAAACAAGTAAGAAAAACACGAAAATGAAAAATACCTTCTGTATTCACATGTATTAAAATCTTAACACAACACGGCATTTGTGTGTAAACATTTCCAACACATGTGATACAATACAGTAACAATTCTGTTGCAGACATGCTATCAAGATTTATGGCCTACAGACAGTTTATTAACTAGGTCAAACGCAGTCGGCCTCTTGGGGGAAAAATCAGAGTAATTTTATCCTCATCTAATTGTTGTGACATAAATTAAGGGAGCATTTCCTGAAGAGGACTGCAATTATGTAGGATTTCTTTAAAATACACCAGACTCTGATACAGATTCTAAATATTAGTAAATAAGTATTTTTTTTAATGTCAATAAAGAATATAATTGTAAATTTTATCTCCAAAATTTATCTGTGGTCCATGTACATAAATTGTTATAAAGTATATAAGTTACATGCCTATGTTGCAATACTTTTATGACACAGTCACCTTAATATTTAAAATTTAGAATTTAATTGATATGGAAACTTGAAACATACAGTGTACTGAGTAAGTTCAGAAGTTGGAGGAGCTGAAAATATTTTGTGGGAGTGTTTTCTTTTTCTTAATGCATTGTAATTAGATTTGATTTCAATTCTTTTTGCTCCAAAACCTTATCCATCAATTGTAATATGAATCCATATATAACAGTGACCCAGTCAACAGCAATGTGTCTCATCTACGTCAGAGCACAGATGCATACTGGGAAATAATGGATGACCTCCATAAACCTTAAACTTAGAGTGTTCAATTGATCAAATCTCGTAATAGAAACAAGCAAATTAGATTTTGGCCACATTATTCAGTTTTAGGAGGTCTTTTAGGTTTATTATTCAACAAATATTTTTTTCATGTTCACTTCCTTTAATAAATATGGAATAAATCTCTTTCCTGAATGAAGTCATTCTTATGGATGCCATGATTACAAATGAACAGAATGAGAGATTACACACTGATTTACTCACGGTACCTAAAATCCCACGGGAACGCGTAGCAAATTTAAAATTGCACAAAGGAACAAATTTGATGATGGGTAAATATATTCGTGGATTAATTTCTCGCTTAATAGAAAGGCTTTAGGCATATGGTCGCATATTTGCTTTTCCCAAGTAACTGAGTTTGTCCATTTCTTTTCTTTCTTTCTTTTTTATAATTTATAGAATTGAGGAGATTGATGACTGATCATAAATGTCTTTCAGATCCTCGCCAAATTAATGGCAAATAACAGTGGTTCGGTTCGAAAAAAAATGTAATTGCTTTCATGTAAATAAAATGAAAATGCTTACCAAAACTGTTTACCATAAGGATTATCATAGTCATCCACGCCATGTTAGGGTTCACGGTGTGCGGTGGAACAACCTGTATCACTGTATAGCAGGAACAAAATCAGATATCTAGATTACTCTTATTTATATGTGTTAACATAAGGAAATCAAATGATGTCAATGCTAAAATTGCAATGGGAAATAAATGCATACATAATTATCATTGGTAGGACGACCATACTTTTCTGATTTCTATGAATATCGCAGTTACATCTATTGGATGTGACCGGTCAACAGCGGATGTTTACTCCTCCTAGGCATATAGTCCCACCTACGGTAGGTCCAAGGGTCCGTGTTTGCCCTGTTCATAATTTCATATTCTTTATAGAAGTTATAGGAATGATTAATGTTCGTTATCTTCACCACTTCATGCAGGTTTCATGGAATTTTTATCACGCAACAGTGCTAATTTGAGTAAGGAAGATAAAAAAGCGTTGTGTCCATAGGTGACATAACATCAATTCAATTCTAGGCTTAAACGATTTTTTCAAAATTCATTATTCCTTTAATTAAATTTAGATCAATGTTAATCATTCAAAATTGTTTAACTCTAGATGCGACGATTTAAATAACATATCAAGGATAAGTAGTTAAGTATTGAAAATATACATTGCATTTACAATCCCGTTGGTGAATTAATCCATAATATCTAAGGCAGCGTTTCCAAGTACGACAAGTTTTAAATGGTAATTATGACGTCACAACATACTGCACTACTTGCACAACGTTACATACGTCATAGATTACAATGCATGAAATTCTCTCATTGATGCCATCGTATTACATTCGAACGTTGTGTCGAATGTACGAGACATTCGAGGATTTCCGATTGTGTAGTCGACAATACCGTGCGCCCTGGCTAGTGTTTTGAGCATTAGGGTGACACGGATTATCACGTGGCTGATTTGATTTTCAGCAGGATACGATGAAGTCAATATAGGTAAATGAGGTAGAAAAAAGATGTATTTTTTGCAGATTTTAATGAATTTCATCAAGAACAGAAGATTGTCCATTCTTGCCTTTTGGATATAATTTTCTTTATTACAAAAATGAAATACAACAGAAAAGAGAAATATCGATAACCTTGTGCTCGAAATAAACAAAACCTTTAAAAACTGTCATTTGATAAATATCGATGAAGATCAAGAACAAAAACAGACAAACCTGATTTCAAAAGACGGTATTGCTCTTAATGTTAACGAACTTTACAACAAAATAAAATCTCAAACCTCTAATCTAAGGTATTAATGAACATGCTGGGGTATTGCAAATTGTATATTTCAAACTTTGATATTTTACTAAATAACCAGGGACTAAAAAGGGGGAGGTCTTTTATTTTACAAGTAGGACCTCTTGATGTTTTGCAAAAATAACATGTCACGTGATATTCAATTGACACATGAGGGAATTAAGGGAAATTTACGGCAGTTCAGTCAGATTCAACATTTGGGTAGTATAATTTTGGTGTTTAACCGTAACAATTGTAATCACACTTGTGGATTTGAGGTGTAATTTCACACCAAAATGAAAGATGAAGATAACGAACAGTGATCAATGTTATAATTCCTATAAGCAATACAAAATAGAGAGTTGGGCAAATACGGACACCTGGACACACGAGAGGTGGGATCAGATGCCTAAAAGGAGTAAACATTCCCTGTCGACGGCTCACACCCGCCGTGAGCCCTATAGGCCAATCCAAAAACATGAGTTATCTTTCCTTGATCCGGAACGTAGTGTGCTTGCATAACAGTAGTTTAAGACTTCCGGGTAGTATATTCGAGAAACGTCAACAGTACAAAAGGTTGCAAAGATATTGCTGTATAATTTGACAGCAATCAACTAATGTTAACGCTAATAAAAAATCACAATGCATACGTTTCCTTCATACACGTGAAAATAACCAACTTTGCATGTAAACATAAAATAAAATTAATGTTATAAATAGAGGAGACCCCCCGGTATAATGTTCTATCGTTAAGATGATGTAGTTTCTTATAGAGGGTCTGCCCCGAGACACAGTTAGATTATTCTAACTACCCCCTCCTTTTCCCAGGATTACACGTGCTTTATGACTGAAATTAGTATAGATTAGATAAGTTGTTTCCACTTTTGGAATATTACATACATATATGAATTGTGAATCAGGTGTATGCTCAAGTAAATGGACAATATCAGTATTATATCAACATATGAATAATAAACTATAATGATTTTTGCAGTTTTAAAGCATCACTCCCTTTTCTGAAAGTGTTAACTAAATATTCACTGAATTTGACAATTATTGGTTTGTCGTCATTAATCTTCAACCAAGTAAATGTGTCCTTTTTAAATTTGTTAAATAGATAGCATATATCATATATTGCATAAAGTTTTACAGGAGCTTTACCCCGTGTTTGAACACAGTCAGATGTATGATAAAATATCAGATGTTGCTTGTTCAATACCAATGTAGTACATTCATTGATAAAAATTCTGACACGATGTACGTACAGGTACATGTATGTCGGACTGACACTTCTGGATTCTGTAAATGTCCACTGACCTCCTTCATTTGGCGAATTTTTTTTTTTTTACCTCAGCCTCTACTTGTAAATGAGTCGCCAATGACAGATTTCCAGCTAACTACTCACAAATCTTAGAAATTTTCAAACACAAGTCTAACCATCTTTAAAATGACATTTACACATACAATGTTTTGAAAATAAAATAACTATAACTGAACCCCCTAAATTTTTAGCATTACATTAAATACGTCGGCAAGAGTATGTACCTGTAAATACAGCCATTTTGGTGCCACACAACAACACTTATGAACAATAATTTATATCAATCGAGCAATATCTAATAAATGAAAATTTATCTTGATTTAATTACCTATTTTACTGATTTTTAAACATATCAGTTGAGATAAACAATCCCAGGTGCATGCAGCACATATACATTGATTTGTACAAAGAATGAACACGTCCAATAACTTTGGAAAGAGTTACCCAAAGATTGTAATCTGATTTATTATTTTAAAAAAGACGATTGGTAGTAATGAATTTAATTTTAGCCTTGCTAAAACAGTGAGAGCGTTGATTTCCTACTTTATATGATTTCTTTTTGGAAGGATGGGGGAGGAGGTACCATGATATGCAAGATCCATGTACGTGTCGATCATCCTTAAAACCCGAGCTTTGAGTTGATGAGTTGCCATAATCTTTAGGGACTAAGTAGTTATGTAGTTCTGTTCTGATTTCATAGAAAACAATTATGTCAGTCGTTATTGGAGACATTTGTAAACAAGAGAATGTCTGCGTGATTTCCAATTCGATTATTAAAATTTTCTCTTCTCCCCCCCCCCCCCGAAAAATGACACCCGACTCGATCAAGACATCCTTTTTGTTTCCACTAACTTTTTTTACCCTCTCATAGAAATGAATTCAACTGTTTTGAACAGCATTGATAGTTCAATAATCATGTAACACTTAAAATATTGCAGTCTGACTGTGTTACTATCCGAAACTTGTCATATTCACACTAAATCTTAAAATACAAAGAGAGATTTTAGGGCAGGCCTATATCTTGATCAGGTAAACGGAGTCAAAATCAGTGAGCCAAAACGGTCTTACAATCGGAATGAAACACGTCAGACAGCATTTGACCCAATGATAGATTATATTGGCAAACTATATCGTTATAACGACCATAGCATTTTCGAAATGCTGACTTTAAACGAGGCTGTTGAAACCCCTTCACCAACAACTTGTTGGTCGGTAGCTTGCCTCGATTTAAAAGCTGATCATATGCAGAACAAGCTCTTGCGTATCGAATCAGTTGAGAGATATAAACACCATATATTGGTAGTAATGGAATAATGCTACATAGATATCGGAAGTTGATGATGGAGAAGCTGCAATCATCCCGTTTTTCATAAAGTTGGGTAATTAGTTTGCCGTTGGTATATACTTTCAATAAAATATCTAAATATGACGCAGAAATGGAAGACTCTGTGGTGTGTTTTATTTCGAGTTCACAGGGATATATTGAATTGACATATGAATGAAAGTTACACTGTATCATTAATTAATAGATAAAACGTCGTCGATATATGTAAATGTCGAATTGAAGGCCACAGCAAAATATTTTTTTCTTTTCACGTAGATGTATTTGAATAAAATTGGCTTCTTGGAGTATTAAAACAGGTCAGTTAACAAAGGAGCACAATTTGTGCCCATATGATTTCCAACATACTGTACATAATGATAGTGCAGTTTACTATGGAAGCCCTTAACATAGTTGCTTTCCCGTTCCGCGGATACATAAGGACTAGGAGTACCGCAAACGGTACATAATACGCCGGTAACAATGCTTATATGGCGTGCTTGTCTTCAGTCATGAATTGTAGAAATTTACATCAGGTAGTATCTGGCTGTGACATACTTCCTTTGCATAACATGAATAAGGGTCTTAGCTTAAAACTGTGACAGGAAGCAGATAGACAAACCAAGAGTTCTGTGTGTAAAATATATACCCAGATTTGACCAAGTTTAACACCTTATCAATATAGAAAACGTCAAAGAAAATTAAAAATTGTTGAGAATCAAACTCCTTGCATTGTGCACATCTTCAAGTTATTTATAAATACTATAGCTTCTAAACTGTGAGAGGAATCATAAGGACAAACTATGTCCTTTATTTAATATAACATTTCCTCAAACTGGACCAAGTTCAACACCCTGTAAATATCTTAAAATTGAAGACAATTAAAATCCTTGCCACGTGCACATCTTTCTTATCCATATAACTATTCTGTAAGATATGAAAGTCCTCACTTGAAAACTGTCGAAGGAAAACTAAAAGACAAATCACACACTCTCTTTGCAATATTTCCTAAAAACTGACTAACTTAAACAGCTTGTAATATTCTTAACAATTGAAGAAAATCAATATCCTTGCCATATACGCACCTTCAATACTCATATAAACATTGTGTAAAATAAGAAGATTCTCACTTTAAAACTGCGGGAGGAGTTCATGGAACAAATCATGTACTCTCTTTGTAATATTTCTTTAAAACAGACTAATCTCAACAACCTGTTTTTCCCCTCAAAATGTGATGAAAATCAAAATTCCTGGCACATGTACTCATTTAATATCCATGCAAACACTTCGTAAAACAAGATGATCCTTCCTTGAAAATTGAGGGAGGAGTTCGCCGAACAAATTATGTACCCTCCATATAACACTAATTTTCAAATAAAGGGACATAATCCCTTCAAGAAAAGTCAAAATGAATCAAAATTGCAAATCAATCCAAAATAATCCACAGGGAAGGTACATAGCAGGTTTCAGCTTGATATGCCACAGAGAAAGGAAATTAGAAACAGAAAACTTCGAGGGGACGGACGTACAAATAGCGGTGTACAACAATGCGTCCCGTCTAAAGACGGGCGTATAAAAACAATATCGCAAAATGGAATGGTGAATTGAAAGGCATATCATTGCTAAATATTATCAAGAGTTGCTATAGTAGCGCTGTACATCTACTAGTTTACGGGAGAGTGGACATGGAGTCCACAATATAGGTCCCTGTCTCAGGTGACATAGGCCTCCTTGATATACATGTTACCCACCCTTTAAATGTTGGCAAGTTTCGTCAAAGCCTTTCTAATGTCCGTAATGGATATATGCCGAATATTGTTCTATATGTAAAATCATCACGCTGTTTGAGGCCCTAACGGGCCGAAAACAGTCTTATAATTTTACATATAGAACAGTATTCGGCATATATCTTACTTAAAATATTGCCATTTAAATGTCCTAAACTTACCCGGAAGAGTCCGATAATAACGCAATAGGAACTCAGGCATGAATGGTGAAAGGTTGTTCTACCTGAGACTGTCTAATAAGTGAACAAAAAAAAGTTTTTTTCCCTGCAATATTTTATTTCATTCATTTAAAGAAAGCTAGTTCAATGTAGCAGTAGTGATGGGAGGTGGTGAAGAAATACTTTTAACACATACATGTAGCACTTTCAGAAAAAGTGGGTCTGATATAAATACGGACAATATCATAGATGATATCATCAACATGGAGATGGAAAATCCTGATTTTGATTTAAAATTTGAATTGGATGATACGCTCACCACGAAGTATGAAAATTCGGGCTTAGATTTCAAATGGCAGCCAGTGGAGATCAAACCCAAAGAGACGAAAAGATTCACAGAACCTCTGCCAGAAATGGATATAAATTCGCTTATCATTTTAATACATTGTGGTGACAATATCATCCAATTCAAATTTTGAATCAAAACCAGAATTTTCCTTTTCCATGTTGATAATATTTATGATACTGTCCTTATCTATATCAGATCCACTTTTTCTTCTTCATCGTCAACTTCCCATAGTTATGTAGCAATATTACATCATCACCTGCATATGGTGTTAATATCTCTCAACTGATTCGATACGCAGGAGCTTGTTCTGCGTATCGTCATTTGTTAAATCGAGACAGGCTACTGACAAACAGGTTGATGGTGCAGAGGATTCCAACAGTCTCGTTTAAAGTCAGTAATTCACAAACTATATTGTCGTTATAGCGATGTAGTTTGCCAATACAACCTATCAGTGGGTCAAATGCTGTCTGACATGTTTTATACTGATTGCTAGGCCGTTCTTGGCATGTGCTGATTTTGACTACAGATAATTCCGTTTACCTGATCAAGATATAGGCTCATGACGGGATGAACGGTAGACGGCGAATGCTTACTCCTCCAAGGCACCTGATCCCAACTCTGGTTTATCCAGAGGTCGGTACTTCTCTCCTAACTATATATTTTGTGTTGCCTATAGGAGTTATGAGATTTATCACTGTTCATTATCTTCACCTTTTATGTACATATGTTCATTTATGTATTTGTGATACATTTATTGAGAATATGCAATATGATAAAAATTGAATCTGAAAACGGTTTAACGAGCTATATACTTGTACATGTGCACCGCAATATACATTTGTACTGCTACGAACCTTTGATTAAAGTTTACACAAACTACATATACAAAAACTGCATTGCTCTTTTAAATTTGTTGTGCGTTAAGTAATCGAGAAAAAATATTTTCGAGTTAAGGGTGAAACTGATATTGAAATCGGTTATGAAATGACGTAATTCGAAAATGTGAAGTTGTTTTCCATTGATTATATTACGTATATATGTGAATACCCCCATGTGAAATTTAAGGCACATATAACTATATGTTTTACTTTACTTCCATTCCCCTTCCTTCCATTTTAAAATATCTATAAGGTTAATCAAATTTAAATTAAGTAATTTGTCTCTTTCCTGCAATACCTATATATATATGAAAAGTATTGAATATATCAGAAATGCAGAAGTTGAAATCGATGCCGAAACATTCGTGCCGATCTCGGATGAGAACCGTTCGTTCCCAATCTGAAAGTGTTTCGTTCTCGATAAAAACTGTTCTGTTTTCGCTGAGAACCGTTCGGTTCAAACCGTTCAGCGTTCGTTCACCAAACGAAACCGTTCGTTTACAAAACGTTCAACCTTCCACTGGTGTAGTAGTACGCTTTCAGGGACTGTAAACGAACTCACTGACAATAATACTGGTGATCAGAAGGAATTATTATACTAGATGAATTATGGCACACACTGTTTCAGTGCAGTACCCAGGTTTGGGTTTGATACCCTGATGATGTTGATCACCTTGTTTGAAATGAAAACATCTTTAAAGTGTTAAGAAATTATTTCATAGCATAAGTAAATATGGATTTAGAACAGTTGATAACCAATAATAAGTTCCTCAATGAAAGTGAATGAGTATAACCAGAGGAGAATATAAAATTTACTCAAACCGAATGACCGGAATTAAGAAAAATAACTAGGTATTGAAATGATAAGAAAATCTGAAGTTATGACATTAACAAACTTCCATACACTGTGAAAAATAAAGTGTTATAAAACTAATTAACTTCCTACACCTCAACGTAATATAAGGCAGGGTTAAATGTAAACATTGGAATAACCGAAATATGAAAGTACCATCTCTGAAAAATGCTAGGGTAAGGAATATCTAATTCTACCCTGGACTAACGGAAGTTGACTCTACTTAGATACATGTATCTACATATCTAACGTTTCAAAACAGTCTCCGAAGAATACGTTATATTCATTTACCGTATGTTGAAAACCCTACTCTTTGTAGATGAAATGAATCGAAAACGAAGTTCTTGAAAAGCACGAACTTAAAATCTTGACCCTTGCAGAGTGACTACATCTACTATTGCATGTCGTTATATAGAATTGACAAACCAATAAGCTACTGAAAATGAACGCTCAATCTGATAAGCCAGTATTAAGCCTCTTAGCCAATGAAATGCTGTTCGAGAAGACTGGTAAAATGACGGGTACGATTCATAGGATATGATAATGAAAGGTAAACATGTGAAAAATCGAAATATTGCTTTTATATTTTCCGAAATAAATAGAACGTATTATAGACAATTACGTCTAGTCAACATTAAAATGGTCACATTCTCCCTCTCTGCAAATCAAAAGTTACAACATTTGTACATAAAAAGAAAAACAAAACAATTTTGATATTCAACTGTTCATTTGAATCTTCTGCATGTGGTCCCACACATGCTAATTGTCATGGAATTGGAACAGATGTTCTCTGGGCAGCTGTTTCCGCTACTTCTGCGGTAGCACGATCATCTCTACTTGCTCTATGGATCGTTTTCCTTTGAGATCTAACAAGTCTGGGCTCTATAAATTTCTGACTCCAGTTAAAGTAAATCTGTCATTCTAATGATTAAATAAAATATCATGTAATATCATATAATTCCAATGTTATTCATTACAATTGTTTTGATTGGACAAAAATAAAACTTTACCAGAGTTTACTCATCAATATATATGTATCTGAAAACGCGATGTATTCATACGTGCCTGAAAACAAATAACGTAGTGCGGAGAAACTACAAAAAAAAAAGGAAATTGTTAATAAAATGAATGATATGGAATTATAGAAATCAAACATTCTTTTTGAAGAATTTATTGATGTGTGAACTCTGATCTTTTGCTCCCAAACTTAACATAAAAAATGCTTTGCACTTTTAGTCAGTCTGTGAGTAATATGTACGGAGTTTACACATCGATAAATTCTTCAAAAGGAATGTTTAATCCTATAATGAATGGGAGTTTACACGTGTCTTGTACTCCACTATTCTATAGTAATATATTGCAAGTAGAAAATGTAATACTTATGAGTACAAAGACTATTTCTGTAGTGAATGTTTATTATATAAACTAAATTTAGAATAATTGAATAATAGACTGAATGTACTATTAAGAAGTGTACGTCTTAACAGAAGATTCAGTCTGATATTTACTTGATCCGGATATGGGGCTCGATCGACAGAAGATGCTTACTCCTCTCAGAAACCGTGTCCCACCTCTAGTATGTAACAGGAGCCGTGTCCCACCTCTAGTATGTAACAGAAACCGTGTCCCACCTCTAGTATGTAACAGAAACCGTGTCCCACCTCTAGTATGTAACAGAAACCGTGTCCCACCTCTAGTATGTAACAGAAACCGTGTCCCACCTCTAGTATGTAACAGGAGCCGTGTCCCACCTCTAGTATGTAACAGGAACCGTGTCCCACCTCTAGTATGTAACAGGAGCCGTGTCCCACCTCTAGTATGTAACAGAAACCGTGTCCCACCTCTAGTATGTAACAGAAACCGTGTCCCACCTCTAGTATGTAACAGGAGCCGTGTCCCACCTCTAGTATGTAACAGGAACCGTGTCCCACCTCTAGTATGTAACAGAAACCGTGTCCCACCTCTAGTATGTAACAGAAACCGTGTCCCACCTCTAGTATGTAACAGGAGCCGTGTCCCACCTCTAGTATGTAACAGGAACCGTGTCCCACCTCTAGTATGTAACAGGAACCGTGTCCCACCTCTAGTATGTAACAGGAGCCGTGTCCCACCTCTAGTATGTAACAGGAGCCGTGTCCCACCTCTAGTATGTAACAGAAACCGTGTCCCACCTCTAGTATGTAACAGGAGCCGTGTCCCACCTCTAGTATGTAACAGGAGCCGTGTCCCACCTCTAGTATGTAACAGGAGCCGTGTCCCACCTCTAGTATGTAACAGGAACCGTGTCCCACCTCTAGTATGTAACAGGAACCGTGTCCCACCTCTAGTATGTAACAGAAACCGTGTTTCTACTACTCGCAAATCTATATTTTTATAGGAATCATGAAAATTCATAAAACGAACAGTCATCAATCTCATAACTCCTATATATAAGACGTGGGCAAACACGGTCCCTTGAACATACCAAAGGTGGTATCAGATGCATAGGAGGAGTAATTAAGCAACCCTGTCGACAAGTCACATCCGCCATGAGCCCTATATTTTAATCAAATAAACGGAGCAATCCATATTCAATGTAAATGTGTAAACAAACGCCTAACAATTGATATAAAACACTTGAAAGATAAATGCTATTTTACCAGTAGTTGATGCAGTTAATCAACCTAGCATGTCAAATACTTACTAAACTGTTCCATAATCTTACGATACGTACTCCATATTTCTCACTACTCTCCGAATGACATATCATCCACCTTCTTCTTTTCATCTAATATAACTGGAATCTTCTATTCTCGCGAGTACACTTAAAATTACATGATTTCCTCTGTTTCATGCAATATATTAAAGCATAAATTCAGAAAAGAAATATTTAGAACCAATTAATTTATTGTATGCCAATTGTATGCTGTATTCTGAGGCACAGAAACTGCGATCTTGGAATGCAATTTTACATACTACATTTCTGCTGTAGAATGAACATACACTACACAACAAAACAATCCATACTTACTTGGAGCGAGGGGTACCTGTCATTGCAAATGTATATTTGGGGTGAATCCTCTCTATAACACTTGCAGTTTGCAGAATGTTGTATGTTTGCATATGGCTCTTGATTATAAACTTTACCTGAGGTCGATTTAACTTCGGATAGGAATTGTTATAATGATGATGTAGGAGCTACAGATAGAGTGATGAATTCAAGTACTTCTTAAGTAAAATCACGACAGTTTCAATATCAACTCCGATTGAAACCATCACAGTCCTTAGAAAAAGTAGCTATTCAAGGAAATTTTAATAGCAGCTGTCATTCATAGACCGACCAACACGAAAGGTGAATAGACAGGTATACTGTGTTATTTACACCTCGAAGTGGCGTTCTTTGTTTCTACTGAATTCATTGAAATTCCCTATATCTTGATCAGGTAAACGGAGTTGTAGTCAAAATCAGTGTGTCAAAAACTGAAACACGCCAGATAGCATTTGACGCAATGATAGGTTGTATTTGCAAACTAGATCGTTGTAACGACCATAGAACTTGCGAAATGTTGACTTTAAACGAGACTGTTGACACCCCTGAACATTCAACCTGATTGTCAGTAGCCTGCTTCGATTTAAAAACTGACCATAAGCAGAACAAGCTCTTGCGTATCGATCAGTTGAGAGATATAAACACCATATGCAGGTGATGATGGAATATCGTTACATAAATTTAGGAAGTTGACGATGAAGATGTTGAAATCATCCCGTTTGTCATCAAGTTGAGTTTTTATTTTGCGTTAATATCTACTTTCAATAAAATATCTAAGTATGAAGCAGAAGTGGACGACTCTGTGGTGTCTTTCATTACGAATTTACTGGGATATATCGAAATGACATATGATTGAAAATTATTATTGTCAATAGATATATGTAATACATCATCGATATATCTAAATGTCGAATTGAAGACAACAGCAAGATATTGTTTCTTCTCACGTCGAAATGATTTAATAAATTCTGCTTCATATGAATATAAAAAGAGTATAGCTAACAAATGAGCACAATTTGTGCCCATGGATATTCCAATATACTGTTGGAAGACCTGATCACCAAAGACCACGAAGTCAATGAGGAGCTCCAGCATATCATTATTTCAACTTCAGAATACTTGTGTGTGGAATCAGAGTGGTGTTTAACAAAGTAATTGTTTGGATGACTGATTACTAGATATGAATATTTGCGTTTTCAATTTTTGTTGAAGAAGCAACTGTCTATGATGTCAAAAAGTCAAGTATCTAATTTATCGTTAGGAATAGTCGTGTAAAATGTTGAAATGTCATGCGTTTTGATGTTGTTGATTTGACAAAAGCTTTGCAATTTGAAGTTCACTAAAAGTTCCTTAGAATTTTTTAGAATCCATATTTGATTTTTATCATTTCTTGCGTATATAGTCGCAAAATACGTTTTAAGTTTCTCCTTCAAAGCTGTAAATATGTTCGTGAGGAGCAAAGATAGTTGCTTGTTAGAACACTTACTGGATCCAGCAATGTATCTTTGTTTGTAAGGATCTTATGAAGTTTAGGAATGCAGTATAGGTACGGTAAGTTATATTCATTCAACCCACTGACTGGGATATTCATTATGTCTAAAACTAAAGCATGCTTTTGAAGAATTGTATCTTTTGAAAGGGCAATTGTGGTATAAGGACGTGTAACAAAAGTGGAATTAACAGGTGTTTTATAATTAGTTGAAATACTGTTCTTTATTAGAAACAAGATGTGTATTTGAAATATAAGTTCAGATATTTTGTTATTGCATTCATCTGATAAGATTTGTATTCCTTGACTGAATAATTTTTGCCTTATTGCGAAAAAGGTATACAGGAAAAGCACTTAAAACCAACTGATAGTGGAGCCAAATTTAATGTGACCTATTTGTGGATTGGAACCTCAGTTGTGACCAATTCTTTTTCAAAATATATTCATTGCGTTTTTATAAAAGTAATTTATCGCAATTGATCAAACTCTACGGCGTCCTTTACTCTCCTAGACAGGAATTCAATAGTTTACCTGAATAAACAGAGGTTGATATTTCCATGACAGCCGAATTCTCTGACAGAATACCACTGATTGATGGCCTGGTTGATGTTCGCTTTACCTTTGTAACTATGGATATATTAAAAGAAAAAGGCATGTTGTAAATGACCCACTGTATGCATCTTAACGACTTCATAATTGCCAATAAATCGATAATGATACAGGAAACATATTAACGATGATAAAAAAATCCAACCTTGACCCGGGGAATAAGCGTTTATCATTTTTCACTTAATCAATGTTGACATTAGTAGGTAAACATGAACCTCTCAAGCTTAGCTTGAATCCTTTGCCTGTTAAGTTGTCAGAATTAGAAAACAGTGTTATGTTTAATTTGTTTCCTCTGGTAATGATCGTGTTATCCCGCGATCTCCTGCATTGTTTGAATAGTGAGACTTTCTCATCCTCTGTATCTTGTATCTGTTAGTAATAAGAACATCAAAAATATTTTATCGCTTTTATTAATACACACTACTGAACTGCGTATCATTAGTTTGATTTGATTTTATGGTTTACTAATGCAGACCTTGAGGTAGTCCTCACAAGTGTAGCCTAAAGTATAATGGATATCCAGATTCAATATCGTGATAGTGATCTCATCGGTAGTCTCTGGGGCTGTGATTATCCATATGTAGGTTGTGTCTTTTGGATAATTATGGTTTGGATATCCCGGGGATTGAATGCATGTTTCATCCAATTCTTGTAGCATTCTGTGGTTGAAAAAAGTATCTCCTTCACAAGAAATTCCTAGAATAAAATCATCTATGAAAATGAAGGCATCACAGAATATGGACCATCGTATCTGAATTCCTTTTATTACAAGTAATAAGTAATACACATTAAATACACGTATGATTGAAATCTAAGAGGAATCTCAGTTAATGTGAAATTCCCTGAAGTTTGGTTTCAACGTTATCCGCACGAAATAACAACGTAATAGGCGGAGTACTGTGTTGGGAATAAAGACGTTTTATAGGGGTATCGCGGTCGGGTTAATTTTTTTTATGAATCCTTGGAAGACAAATTAAAACAGCTGTTGATCAACAAATCTAGATTTTATACATTCAGTTTCATTCGCAACATCCACTCCAACTACTTCACAAATTCCACAAAAATCACATAGATTTACCCAAAATATACATGTAGCTACATGTACTATGCATGCTTTTTTCAGCTTTGCTAAGCGCATTCTGATAATAGGAAATTAAAGGCATACTTTATAAAGTAAGAATTGAACTACTAAATGAATGAAAAACAAATCAAAACAGCTCTTTATCAACACACAGCCACACACACTCATTTATATTCTTTTCAATTAATTCTTACTGAAAATGCTTTTACTTATTATCTTTAAGATTGATTGAATATTGTTTTAAGTCCCTATCGAGATTACTTCACTCATATGGAGATGTCACCACTAACGGTAAAGGGCTGGAAAATTTAGGCCTATATTCGGCACTTATGGCCATTGAGCAGGGAGGGATCTTTATCGTGCCACACCTCCTCGGACACAGGAACTCGGTTTTTGTGGTCTGATCCGAAGGACCGCCCCATTTAATCGCCTCTTACGACAAACAAGGGGCGACTGAGGACCTATTCTAACCCGGATCCCCACGGGATATTTTTTTATAGAATATGCTTCTCAAAGTAAAAAAAAATCATAGTAAATGGAAATGGCAATAAATATATGCATTTCGTATGATTTTAGTAGTGGTTATTTCCAACGAATTTTCTACCATCCTTTGCCTTTACTTTGTATACATTCGAGAAACCCGTGCAGTAAGTTACAAGTAATAACCGGTCAAGATAACGAACATTGCGGTACTATTGTTCTTATGTATGTCGGATATATTCATGCGAAAAACGTAATATAAATAAATTTAAATTATTCAATCATTCCAAAGTTGCTAGAATAATAATTTTAAAATATACTAGAGGGAACCACAAGAGCAAAGCATGTACGCGCACGGTAACCACTAAGTCATGACGATTTCTAAATCAATGGTGGAATCGGAACATACGGTGATTGATATTGATAAAGAATTCTTGGTACGAAGAAAGTGTTAAACCAGAAGAGTTTCTTGTTTGCATATTATAGTTTAACGACCCGATCGAGAATTTGTTACTCATATAGAGACGTACGTCTCTATTGCCTGTCAAGGACTGCAAAATTTAGGCCTATGATCGACACTCACATGTACGGTCATTGAACAAAGAGGGATCTTCATTGTGCCAATGGGCCTCGTTTTTGCGGTCTCATCTGAAGAACAGCCTAATTTTGTCGCCTCTTTCTACAAGCAAGGGGTAGGTAATGAGAGCCTATTCTAATCCAGGTCCCCAATAAATAAACAAAAAGGCTTTGAAATAATACTAATGTACAATATCCGTAGAACATTAACCATGTTTTATTTTTTATAGTACAATTTAACGTGGTTCAATCTCCAAAATCTATTTTTCAATACGCCAATCAGCATATATTCTTACATGTATCTAAAAGAGCATACTGGTAATTCCAATGATGTCAATCAAAGTTCTGATGATTAAATTGTGAATTTTGTATTCGTTACAAACTAAGTTTACTAAATATTTAAAACATATTCCACCTACATACGCGACGCCATGCTTCAGAATTACCATAAATTGATCTTTTTTTCTGAAAACTTTGGTAAGCCCATTTTAATAAGAAAATAAAGGTATAATCGATGTACATAGCCAAAAATTGAACTGATAAATAAATAAATGTTTAGAATTTACATGTACATATGTTGCTCAACAGGTGTTTTAATCTGTCTTCCATGTATTCAGAAACTTGCAAGTAACCCGAACGCAGAGTACTGCTTCATTCACACGGAAGGAATATTCTCTAACTTGACTCCGCCTACTACGATAGGATTGGAAAACAGTCAGTCAAAACATTAAGATCAAAGTTCACGAAGAAAGACATTGACTTCAAACTCCAGAGTATTTTACAGTAGCATGTCGCCCACAATATAAAAGTATTATATTTCAACAATATAGAGACAAAATAGAGACACAGGCTTAACTGAATAAACACCGAAAGAAGAATGATGCAATACCAGACGAATTAATGATACTCTAGGATTCTCCATCAGTGTTCTTGCTGTGTGGCTCCGACACAGTGCAATTTCCACCCGACACAGTAATAACGTGTGCGACACAGTAAAAAAAATAACAAAACATTAAGATTTGCGCCGATCGTGAACGAAACTAGGGTAATCAGAAATAATTCTTATTGCTTACTACAACAAAGTGGACTTGAGTATGCTTTTGTTTTGATTGTAAGGGACAGTGATCCATGTCTCAAAGTGGTGATATTATGTAATTTAATATACCTCCCCCGATACTACACAATGGAGTTAAGTAGGTGTGAATGGAGCAGTGCTAGCCACTTAATGTTGAACAACCAAATATAGCCGCATTATATTATTTCGTTTGAAAGATGAGAATGGAAATGCTAATCTGATAGGGAAGGTAAAAGAAATGTGGACAATGATAAGCCTGTGTTGATGGATAACAATGCATTCGTTTCCGGCCCATAAAATTCATTTCACCGTTGGGTACTGAAGTCAGCTTTTCAATCATCAACTTCCTATATTTATGCAGCAATATTCCATCATCACCTATATATTGTGTGGATATATCTTAACTGATTCAACGTCGTTGGGATCCCTGTAGAATATATTCTCAGTACCCCTTGCTTGTCGTAAGATCGACTAAATGGTGTGGTCCTTCGGATGAGACCGCAAAATCAGGTTCTGGGTCACTGCAGGTGTGGCACGATAAAGATCCCTCTCTGCTCAATGGCCATAAGCGCCGAGCATAGGCCTAAATTTTGCAACCCTTCACTGGCAATGGTGACATCTCCATATTAGTGAAATATTCTCGAGAAGAACGAAAACAATATACAAGCAATCAATCAATGAATTTCAACTGATTCGAAACGCAAGAGCTTGTTCTGCGTATGATCAGTTTTTGAATCAAGGTAAGCTATTGACAAACACATTGATGGTGCAGGAGTTTTAACAGTCTCGTTTAAAATCAGCATTTTTGTAAATTCTATGGTCGTTATAATGATGCAGTTTTCCTATATAACCTATTATTGGGTCAAATGCTATTTGACGACGGATTACTTCATTTACACGGCTAAGACATAGGGTTCACATCGAGTGTGACCGGTCGACAGGGAATGCTTACTCCCCTTCGACACCTGATCCCACTTCTGGTGCGTCCAGGGGTCTGTGTTTTCTCAAATCTTTATTTTGTATTCCTTGGGCGATTTATGAGATTTAAGCCTGTTTGATATCTTTGCCTTTCAATGAAAGGTGAAGATAACGAACATTGATTAATCCCATAACTCCCATAAGCAATACAAAACAGAGAGTTGGACAAACACGGACCCCTGGACACCCGAGAGGTGGGATGTCTTGGAGGAGTAAGGCTCCCCTCTCGACCTCATACATGTAACCTGAACTAACCTATCCGCGTAATATTTGCGTGTGGAGCAAAGTATTGAGGTTTGGTAGTACGGTTACTGGATCTTGCTATGAATCTATGTTTAAGGGTTTTTGTGAAATTTATGAATCCATTATAGATATGGTAACTCATAGTCATTCGTTTCAATGACTTGGATATTAAATGTGTTTAAAGCTGAAGTACAATTTTCAATAATTTCATCTCATGCAAGGTGAAGATAACGAACAGTGATCAATCTCATAACTCCTACAAGCAACACAAAATAGATAGTTGGGCAAACACGGACCCCTGGACACACCAGAGGTGGGATCAGGTGCCTAGGAGGAGTAAACATCCCCTGTTGACCGGTCACACCCGCTGTGAGCCCCATATACCGATCAGGCAAACGGAGTCATCCGCAGTCAAAATCAGTGTGCCAAGAACGGCTTAACAATCGGTATGAAACACGTCAGACAGCATTTGACCCAATGCGAGGTTGTATTGACGAACTAGATCGTTATAACGACAATATAGTTTGTGAATTACTGACTTTAAACGAGACTGTTGAAATCCTCTGCACCATCAACCTGTTTGTCAGTAGCCTGTCTCGATTTAAAAACTGACTATACCCAGAACGAGCTCTTGCATATCGAATCAGTTGAGATATATAAACACCATATGCAGGTGATAATGGAATATTGCTACATAAATGTGGGAAGTTGACGATGGAGAAACTGAAATCATCCCGTTTGTCATACAGTTGAGTTGTTTGTTTGCCGTTAATGACTACTTTCAATAAAATATCTAAGTATGAAACAGAAGTGGACGACTCTGTGGTGTCCTTTATTTCGAGCTGACAGGGATATATCAAATCGACATATGAATGAAAGCGATATATCTAAAAATCGAATTGAAGGTCACAGCGAGAGATTTTTTCTTCTCACGTAGAAGTTTTTGAATAAATTCTGCTTCATATGAATATAAAAACAGGTCAGCTAACAAAGGAGCACAATTCGTGCCCATGGGAATTCCAACAGACTGTTGGAAGACCTGATCACCAAAGACCACGAAGATATTGTCAATGAGGAACTCTAGCATATTTTTTATTTCAACTTCATAGTACTTGTGCGTGGAATCAGAGTGGTGTTTAACAAAGTAAGTTTTTGAATGACTGATCACTAGATATGAATATTTCCGTTTTCCGTTTTTGTTGAATAAGCAACTGTCTATGATGTCAAAAAGTCTAGTCTTTAATTTATCGTGAGGAATGATCGTGTATAGTGTTGAAAAGTCATAGGTTTTAATGGTATTGATTTGGGAAAAATTCTGTGATTTCAAGTTTACTAAAAGTTCTTTAGAATTTTTTAGAATCCACATTTCATTAAAGACCCAATTTTAAGTTGACACCCCCAAATTGTAAGCTGCCTGCCAATCAAACATTTAACAATAGATCTCAGGTGGAGTGACATCTGCAGACACTGTGGTCTACCCCAGAGAGGTGTTTTGATAACAATAACAGCCAGTATCTACAGGCATTCTTTAGATCTTGAGGAAGCCCAGTATACCTGAGTTTTGATAGCAATGACCTGTCCACAACTGCTATTTTCTTGTAATTCAATTGTTTTTAAAAAGGCCCCTGAACAATGCAATTTCAATATAATTATAATTTTTCCCCTCTATATACCTGTACATGTATTATAAATTACACAATCAGAAATCAAACAATAATTTGCACAATAAGTTTTAAAACTTGTAACCTATTGAAATAATTTATGTCATCAATTTATGATACCTCTATATTTATAACAGATATTATTCATTGAGTCAATGACAGAGAGAGAGAGATAGAGGGGTGGGAGTAGAATGTGTGTCAGCTACCCTTAGGAATACAACCATTATTCAAACACTATGACCACATAAACTCTGCAGAGGTCCCTGAGACCGGTCCTGTGTATATCAAAACTATAAAAAAGCATGGACAGGTAGATTTCTACCATGTTCTGCCTCTGTGTATTTCTTTGAATGCCATGGGATATAACAATTAACACCTTGGTAGACCCTGGCCACTCCAGGTAAATAACATCTGTTTAGATTAGGCTCCGCCTACATTTTCACTGACCGTACGGTCATGAGATGGGTCTTTAACACCACTTCTGGCATATGTAGTCGCACAGTAAGTTTGAAGTTTAAAGGGAAATTAAATTATAAGTACGATGACTAAATGTGGAATTAATGTGACTTGTTGAAATTTAATTGATAGATTGAGGAAATGAAAATGAAGACGTCACATACTTGAGTACAAGGTTGATGAATTTTAATACAGAACAAAAATAGAAATCCGGGTTGTATTATTGAAATTGAGGCACCGAATTTAATCATAAGCAGTTTTTCTCACAATGAAAAATTCTAGACATTGCAATCTATCTTAGAGACATACAAAAGATTACCTAAATGGTTAGATGTAGTCTGCACCGATGTTGATGACGTCACGAGTACTGGAGTAGTTGTTGGAATGTCGTTCGGTGTTGGTCGTGGTGTTGTTCGTTTTGTTTTCGTAACTTTAGATAGGATGAAAGAAACAAACGCATTGTAGATAGCTTCACTATTTAACTTTTAAGTACAAATAAAGACATCAGAATTGCCAAACTCGATTTACTATGTGAACATTTGCATAAATTGGTCACTGGAAGTAAGTATCTTAATAATTTGAAAGACTAACTTTGCACGGAAATTTATTTCAACAAAACTCGTTTAGCATCATAGTTTTGTACTTTTCGTTACTACTGATTGCATGATAAATCTTTAATTCAATAAACACAGTTTAAGCTTGAATCGTTTTCCCGTTGGTTTGTTATGATAATCCAACACTGCAGTGTATTTCACAGCTGACAATTCTAACAAAATAAATGATTAAAGGAATGATAGTTCTTCTATAAAAATTAATCATATATGTTTGTTAACTATTATACTTAATATGACAAATTGAAGGAAAAGAAATCACTACACGTTTATCAACATTTATCAATAGCTGATCTCTCAAATCATTATTAATATTATTATTAATATTTCTTGTTAATAAAGCAAATATAACTAGAAATGTTCTGACGTTATCATTACATTGTACGATATGTTGATATTTAATTGACACATAATTCATTACCAGGTATATCACGTTTCAGGCAGAAGAGAAATAAAATTCCATGTTTTGTTGGTGAACTTTTTTGTTTTATTTTTAAGCACTTTTCATCAAAATGGAAAATTCTAAACATTATTTTCTATCTTAGAGGCATTCAAAAGATTACCTAAACGTCTAGTTGTAGTTTGCACCGATGTTGGTGACGTCATGGGTACTGGGGTAGTTGTTGGAATACCTTTGGTTGTTGTTTGTGTTGTTGTTAGCTTGGTTTTAGTGACTACATATACATGAAAGGAATCAGTCATTTTGCAGATAATCTGACAATGTTGTTCTACTGAAATGTATCACTTCAATTGCTATACCTTGATGATTTCTTGGAAGTTCATGTTTCCTTGGAATTTAGATTTATGTAAACTTTTACCAGATAGACAGTTTTTTTACATAGTGATTTATTGTTTATTCATACTCTGTTATCAAGACATTTTAGTTCAGTATAATACCTCTCAAAATTAGATTAAATCCCTTTCCTGTAAGACGGTCATAATTAGAAAAGAGCGTTATCTTCAATTTGTTTCCTTTAGCAACAACAGTTTTACGCCATGGTTTCTCGCATTGCTTGGATATTGCAAAGTTCTCATCATCTGTGTCTTGTATCTGTTATTGAAGAATTCGAAATACAGTTTTCCCAATTAACAAAGTACATTTCCTCACATAAATAGTTATAAGAAACTGAATTTCAAGATTTGATTTGCGTTAAATTCCTGACGTAGAAAACAAAAGAAAACCTTCAAATAGTCGTCACAAGGGATTCCTGGAGTGTATTGAATATCCAGATCTAATATATTGATAGTGATCTCCTCCGTGGTTCCCGGGGCCGTCACGGTCCATATGTAGACTGTGTCTTTCTCGTAATGCTTTGTGGGATACCCCGGTGATTTAATGGATGATTCCTGGGATTGATGTAAAGTTATGCTTTTGGAAATTTTGTGCCTGGAATCTGAACCTTCGCTGTAGTAAATTCCTAGAATGCAATAATGTGTGGTATTTTATTATTTAAGAATATTACTAAATATATTTTACATTATATGAAGGAACATAACCTAATGGATAAGTGTGCCAATGTACTTAGTGTAAATTGTGATACAAAGGTGATGACGTATGAATAATAAACTGGATGTAGGTAAATGTACCAAGTGGATCTGTTTTTAACGGAAGTTCAATTGACTATTGACTAACGTCCGACACGGTAATACATGTATACCACTACATGATATGGTTGTGTGGAAAACTTACAGATGTTTATTACAAAGATATGATTTAATAAGTGTTGCATTAAATATGTAACCCTTACAAAACTTAGTCACCATATAAAGATATTTAAATCATTTTAGTTTCACCTTTAATTCATAAGTAAATATGCTATCATATTTAACCATTGCTTCTTTGTTGTATTATGAAACAATCATGTCATTACTAGATTTACAAAACTTCTACAAGGCTTGGTGATATGTAAAAATGTCATACAAACTAGATGTTTGAAGAAGGACATCAAATCATACTGCTATAATTATGCAAAGATGTCATTGGTTATCAATGTAATTATAATGATGAAAAACAAATATTTTATTTTTCCAGGATGATGTATTTAACAATAAATAGTCGTTCATGTGGTCCAGAACATAATACATACATCTATTAACAATATACATGTATTCAAATGTCTATTTGATATTTCCCAGTAAACAGGAAATAAAAGAACCAACAAATTCTTCCACGTTCGATTGATATGTAGATTTGTCACAGAACATAAAAACGGTAAACTATCAACTCATTTCTACAACAAACTAGATGATCAATTTGCCATGTTCATGAAACAATGTTCCATTATATATGATATCTATATCTGCAAATGTGAAGATAACAAACAGTGATCAATCTAATAACTCCTATAAGAAATACAAAATAGAGAGTGGTGCAATCATGGCCCCTGTGTATACCAGAGGTGGGATTATGTGCCCTGTCGACCGACCACAACCGCCATTAGCGTTCAAACAATATACAATGTACAACACACCGACTCTATACCTTATCTAGATAGAGGCTCATGACTGGTGTGACCAATCAACAGGGGATACAAATTCCCTCATACAACGAACTTTACTGATATGCAAATAATTTGTATATACGTAAATATACTTCTATAAGCATATCTCCCTGTAAAAACACACTACCATATATACAAAAATACTCTTGTATGCATATTTACACCCAGTCAGGGATCTGTGTAAATATGTTTACTTTTGTGTGGAAACGCAAATTTGAAGATGGAAGGTAATACATGTATATAGAAATTACCACTTTCATCTTTACGCTGGGAGGTTCCTCCACGGTGTTTCTTGATGGAAATATATTTTTACTAATCTTTATACATATAAAAACAAAGGTATTTTTCTTCATTCTAAGATTATCAAACCATTTTTCGTCATTGAAACTTTTAAGATCATCACTCTCAAAACAGACATTTGATCGTGGTTTTCTTCAAATGTCACGCTTATTGGAGCATCCTACTTCAATTCAAATTCTTAATAAATATGAAATAAATCTCTTTCCTGAATGAAGCCATACTTATGGATGGCATGATTATAAATGAACATAATGATAAATTACACACTGGTTTACTCACGGTACCTAAAATCACATGGACATGCGTAGCAAATTAGCAATTACACAAAGGAGCAAATTTGATCATGAGTAAATATACTCATGAGTGAAGTTCTCGCTTAATAGAAACGCTTTAGGCCTATTATCGCACATTTGCTTTTTCCAAGTAACTGTGTTTGTCCTCTATGTTTTTGTTTTATAAAGAGAATTGAGGAGCTTCATCAGTGGTCATAAATCTCTTTCAGACCCTCGCCAAATTAATAGCAAATAGCAGTGTTCTAAAACATGTAATTGCTTTCATGTAGATAATATGAAAATGCTTACCAAAACTGTTTACCATAAGGATTATCATAGTCATCCACGTCATGTTTGGGTTCACGGTGTGCGGTGGAACAACATGTATGTCTGTATACAAGGAACAAAATCAAATATCAACATCACCCTTTTTGTATATGTGTTGACATAAGGAAATCAAATGATGTCAATGCTAAAATTGCAATGGGAAATAAATGCATACATAATTATCATTGGCAGGACGACAATGCTTTTCTCATTTTCATGAATATCGCAGTTACATCTGCTGTATGTGACCGGTCAACAGCAGATGTTTACTCCTCCTAGGCATATATTCCCACCTACGGTATGTCCAGGGGTCCGTTCTTGCCCTGTTCTTAATTTCACATTCTTTATAGAAGTTATAAGATTGATTACTGTTTGTTATCTTCACCACTTCATGCAACACATATTTCCCTTACAGGTTTCATGGAATTTTCATCACGCATAAGTTCTAATTTGAGTAAGGAAGATAAAAAAGCATTGTGTCCATGGATGACATAACATCAATTCTATTCTATGCTTAAAACATTTTTTTCAAAATTCATTATTATTTCAATTCAATTAAGATCAATGTTAATCATTCAAAATTAATTAACTGTAGATGCGGTGATTTAGATAGCATATTAAGCATAAGTAATTGTGCATTGAAAATATGCATTGCATTTACAATCCCTTTGGTGAATTAATCCACAATATTTAAGGCAGCGTTTCCAAGACGACAAGTTTTAAATGATAATTATGACGTCACAACCTACTGAACTACTTGCACAACGTTACATACGTCATAAATTACAATGCTTGAAATTCTCTCATTGATGCCATCCTATTACATCCGAGCTGTCGAATGTACGATGCATTCGAGGATTTCCGATTGTGTAGTCGACAATACCGTGCGCCCTGACGAGTGTTTAGAACATTACGGTGATACGATTATCACGTGGCTGATTTGATTTGCAGCAGGTTACGATAAAGCCAATACAGGTAAATGGTGTAGAAAAACAGTTGTATTTTTTTGCAGATTTTTACGAATTTCATCAAGAACAGAAGATTGTCCATTCTTGCCTTTTGGATATAATTTTCTTTATTACAAAAAGAAATATAATAGAACAGAGAAATCTGGACAACATTGAGCTCGAAATAAACAAAGCCTTTAAAAAACTGGTTTTTGATAAATATCGATTGAGATTTAACAAAAACAAACAAACCTGATTTCAAAAGACGGCATTGCTCTTAATTTTAACGAGTTTTACAACAAAATAGAATCTCAAACCTCTAATTTAAGGTATTAATAAACATGCTAGGGCATTGCAAATTGTATATTTCAAACTTTGATATTTTACTAAATCACAGGGGCTACATGTCACAGCTAAAAAGGGGAGGGTTTTCATTTTACAAGTAGGGCCTCTTGATGTTTTCCAAAAATAACATGTCACGTGATATTCAACTGACGCACGGGAAATTACCATGAGGGAAATTTACGGCAGTTCAGTCAGATTCAGCATATGGGTAGTATCGTTTCGGTGTTTAACCATAACATTTGTAATCACACTTGTGAATTTGAGGTGTAATTTCACACCAAAATGAAAGATGAAGATAACGAACAGTGATCAATCTTATAATTCCTATAAGCAATACAAAAAAGAGAGTTGGGCAAATACGGACACCTGGACACACCAGAGGTGGGATCAGATGCTTAAAAGGAGTAAACATCCCGTGTCGACGGGTCACACCCATCGTGAGCCCTTTAGGTCAATCCGAAAACATGAGTTTGATCCGGAACATAGTGATCTTGCATAACAGTAGTTTAAGACTTCCAGGTAGTATATTCGAGAAGCGTCATTATGAACAGTACAGAAGGTCGCAAATATATTGCTGTATGATTTTACAGCAATCAAGCCAGCAAATATTTTAACGTTAATAAAAAATTTCAGTGCATAAGTTTCCTTCATACATGTGAAAATAACCAACTTTGCATGTAAAAATAAAATAAAATTAATGTTATAAATAGAGGAGATCCCCCACCACCGATAGAATGTTCTATCGTTAAGATGATGTAATTTCCTTCGGAGGGTCTGCCCCGAGACACAGTTAGATTATTCTAACCACCACCCCCCTTTTCCCAGGATTACACATGTTTATGACTGAAATTAGTATAGATAAGAGAAGATAAGTTTATTCCACTTTTGGGCCCAGAGGGCATAACAACAAGACAGCTTATTAAGAAGGAAATTTTAAAAAAGAAAGTTTACAACATTAACTACAGATTACATGGACTACAAACTACATGTGGATGTATTATGTTGGGGAAACGAGTACATACATATATGAATTGCGAATCGGGTGTATACACAATTACATGGACAATATCATTATTATACCAACATATGAATAATAGACAATAATGATTTTTGCAGTTTTAAAGCATTACTTCTTTTTCTGAAAGTTTTAACTAAATATTCACTCAATTTGAGAATTACTGGTTTGTCTTCATTAATCATTAAGCAAGTAAATTTGTCCTTATTTGTTTAATAGATAGTATATATCATATATTGCATACATTTTCACAGGAGCTTTACCCCGTGTTTGAACACATTTAGATTTATAGTAAAATAGCAGATGTTGCTTGTTCAATACCAAAGAAGTACATTCAGCGATATAAGTTCTGACACGATGTACGTCAAGCTATGTCGGACTGACACTTCTGGATTCTGGAAATGTCCACTGTCATCCTTCGATTGGTGAATTGTTTTTAACCCAGCCTGTACTTGTAAATGAGGCACCAAAGACAGATTTCCAGCTAAATACTCACAAATTTTAGAAATGTTCAATACAAGTCTAACCATCTTTAAACTGACATTTACACATGCAATGTTTTGGAAATGAAATAAGTATAACTGAACCGACTAAATGTATAGCATTACATTAAATAAGTCGGCAAGAGTATGTACATGTACCTGTAAATACAGCCATTTTGGTTAAAATATTTTGAGTTTTACTCACATTATTTTGTAAAGAGGTATAGGGCACTTGGTATGTAATTTCGCCTACATAAATGCCTTTTTCTTGAATATCATTTTGTTAAAGAAATATTCTGCTATACAATGTCAGTTCACACTTGTGTTTACCCAAATTACTTAATAAAGATATCGATATGTTGATAGTATATTTATTTGACAAGCATAAACATCACCGTGATTATATAGAGTATATAGTAGATGTAACGTAATGGGTATAACAAATTGCAAACTGTTGCAAAAGGCCACCTTAAACCAGAAACAAAACACTGAAGTTGTTTTACCTGCTTATGACTGTATATAAGTCCGTTTGAGGAAATTTGGTTTAAGGTGGTCCTCTTGTTGAAATTGGATAAATATGAAAACATCGTTCTCAAAATTTACCTTGATATTTAGCAGCCTGTCAAAAGTTAAACCTTTAAACTTACAAGCCTGGGTTGCCTAGTGGTTTAGGTGCTCGGTAATATTACACTTAAACCATACATTCCCCGAGTTCAAGTCCAATATTATTCCAATCTATTTTTTTTCTTTTGGTTTTCATTTTTTGGGGTCGTTTTTTTAGGGGGGGGGGGTTAAATGTGATACATATATTATAACAAATATTAGTCATTTTCATCAGAACTTCTAATATTTGCAAGTCATGACTTAAAGAAAGGGAATTTATTCCGAGATCATTGTAGTTCCGCTTGTTTACACTAAAATGTTCCTGTGTGCACAGGAATTTCAAACCGTAATGTGGCTGACGAAAAGCTAAACAAATACTACAAGAAAAAGGACACAAATGCACAGCATGTAATAAGTAAAAATGAGTCAAGGGAAGAAAAGAACTGTTATACAGTTTGATTTCTCAAAAAAAGAAGAAAAAACTCATGTAGCAACTGTCAAATGATATTTAGGCAAAGATAAACACTCGAATTATCAACCAAAGGCAAATGAACTGATGACATCTATTAAAGGCGCTGCACTCATGTCAGAACAGTGAGTTAAGTAATGCCATATGTAAAAGGGTTGTTGTGTAATATGAATGCACAGGTCTATGAAAATATTGTACTGTTCCTCCCCCTCTGCAAATAAAAAATTACAACTTTTGTACATAAAAAGAAAAACAAAACAATTTTCATATTCAACAGTTCATTTGAATCTTCTGTTTGTGGTCCCACACATGATAATTGTCAGGGAGTTGGAACAGAGGTTCTCTGGGCAGCTGTTCCCGCTACTCCTGCTGAACATCGATCATCTCTACTTGCTCTATGGATCGTTTTTCTCTAACAAGTTCTGGCTCTATAAATTTCTGACTCCAGTTAAAGTAAATCTGTCATTCTACTAATTAAATAAAATATCATGTACTATTATAAATTTCCAATATTATTTATTACAACTGTTTTGATTGGACAAAAATAACAGTTTACCAGAGTTTACACATCAATATACATGTATCTGAAAACGCGATGTATTCATACGTGCGTCAAAAAATAACGTAGTGCGAAGAAACTACAAAAAAATGAAATTGTTAATAAAATGAATGAATTGGAATTATAGAAATCAAACATTCATTTTGAAGAATTTATTGATGTGTGAACTCCGATCATTTTACTCACAAACTTAAAAAAAAGTTTAGTCAATCTGTGAGTAATATGTCCGGAGTTTACACATCGATAAAGTCTTCAAAAGGAATGTTTAATCCTATGATGGATGAGGGTTTACACGTGTCTTGTACTCCACTATTCTATAGTAATATATTGTAAGTAGAAAATGTAATACTTATGAGTACAAAGACTATTTCTGTAGTGAATGTTTATTATATAAACTAAATTTAGAATAATTGAATAATAGACTGAATGTACTATTAAGAAGTGTACGTCTTAACAGAAGATTCAGTCTGATATTTACTTGATCCGGATATGGGGCTCGATCGACAGAAGATGCTTACTCCTCTCAGAAACCGTGTCCCACCTCTAGTATGTAACAGGAGCCGTGTCCCACCTCTAGTATGTAACAGGAGCCGTGTCCCACCTCTAGTATGTAACAGGAACCGTGTCCCACCTCTAGTATGTAACAGGAGCCGTGTCCCATCTCTAGTATGTAACAGGAGCCGTGTCCCACCTCTAGTATGTAACAGAAACCGTGTCCCATCTCTAGTATGTAACAGGAGCCGTGTCCCACCTCTAGTATGTACCAGGAACCGTGTCCCACCTCTAGTATGTAACAGAAACCGTGTCCCACCTCTAGTATGTACCAGGAACCGTGTCCCACCTCTAGTATGTAACAGAAACCGTGTCCCACCTCTAGTATGTAACAGGAGCCGTGTCCCACCTCTAGTATGTAACAGGAGCCGTGTCCCACCTCTAGTATGTAACAGGAACCGTGTCCCACCTCTAGTATGTAACAGGAACCGTGTCCCACCTCTAGTATGTAACAGGAACCGTGTACCACCTCTAGTATGTAACAGGAGCCGTGTACCACCTCTAGTATGTAACAGAAACCGTGTCCCACCTCTAGTATGTAACAGGAGCCGTGTCCATCCTCTAGTATGTAACAGGAACCGTGTCCCACCTCTAGTATGTAACAGGAACCGTGTCCCACCTCTAGTATGTAACAGGAACCGTGTCCCACCTCTAGTATGTAACAGGAACCGTGTACCACCTCTAGTATGTAACAGGAGCCGTGTCCCACCTCTAGTATGTAACAGAAACCGTGTCCCACCTCTAGTATGTAACAGGAGCCGTGTCCCACCTCTAGTATGTAACAGAAACCGTGTCCCACCTCTAGTATGTAACAGGAGCCGTGTCCCACCTCTAGTATGTAACAGAAACCGTGTCCCACCTCTAGTATGTAACAGGAGCCGTGTCCCACCTCTAGTATGTAACAGGAACCGTGTCCCACCTCTAGTATGTAACAGGAACCGTGTCCCACCTCTAGTATGTAACAGGAACCGTGTACCACCTCTAGTATGTAACAGGAGCCGTGTACCACCTCTAGTATGTAACAGAAACCGTGTCCCACCTCTAGTATGTAACAGGAGCCGTGTCCATCCTCTAGTATGTAACAGGAACCGTGTCCCACCTCTAGTATGTAACAGGAACCGTGTCCCACCTCTAGTATGTAACAGGAACCGTGTCCCACCTCTAGTATGTAACAGGAACCGTGTACCACCTCTAGTATGTAACAGGAGCCGTGTCCCACCTCTAGTATGTAACAGAAACCGTGTCCCACCTCTAGTATGTAACAGGAGCCGTGTCCCACCTCTAGTATGTAACAGAAACCGTGTCCCACCTCTAGTATGTAACAGGAACCGTGTCCCACCTCTAGTATGTAACAGAAACCGTGTCCCACCTCTAGTATGTAACAGGAGCCGTGTCCCACCTCTAGTATGTAACAGGAACCGTGTCCCACCTCTAGTATGTAACAGGAACCGTGTCCCACCTCTAGTATGTAACAGGAGCCGTGTCCCACCTCTAGTATGTAACAGGAACCGTGTCCCACCTCTAGTATGTAACAGGAACCGTGTCCCACCTCTAGTATGTAACAGGAACCGTGTCCCACCTCTAGTATGTAACAGGAACCGTGTCCCACCTCTAGTATGTAACAGGAACCGTGTACCACCTCTAGTATGTAACAGGAGCCGTGTACCACCTCTAGTATGTAACAGAAACCGTGTCCCACCTCTAGTATGTAACAGGAGCCGTGTCCCACCTCTAGTATGTAACAGGAACCGTGTCCCACCTCTAGTATGTAACAGGAACCGTGTCCCACCTCTAGTATGTAACAGAAACCGTGTCCCACCTCTAGTATGTAACAGGAGCCGTGTCCCACCTCTAGTATGTAACAGGAACCGTGTCCCACCTCTAGTATGTAACAGGAACCGTGTCCCACCTCTAGTATGTAACAGGAGCCGTGTCCCACCTCTAGTATGTAACAGGAACCGTGTCCCACCTCTAGTATGTAACAGGAGCCGTGTTTCTACTACTCGCAAATCTATATTTTTTATAGGAATCATGAGAATTCATAAAACGAACAGTGATCAATCTCATAACTCCTATATATAAGACTTGGGCAAACACGGTCCCTTAGACATACCAGAGGTGGTATCAGGTGCCTAGGAGGAGTAATTAAGCAACCCTGTCGATAAGTCACATCCGCCTTGAGCCCTATATTTTGATAAAATAAACGGAACAATCCGTATTCAATACAAGTGTGTAAACAAACGCCTAGCAATTGATATAAAACACTTAAGGGGTAAATGCTATTTTACAACGAGTTAATGCAGTTAATCAACATAGCATGTCAAATACTTGCTACACTATTCCATAATCTTACGATACGTACTGCATATTTCTCACTACTCTCCGAATGACATATCACCCACCTTCTTCTTTTCCATCTAGTATAATTGGAATCTTCTATCCTCACGATTAGACTTAAAATTACATGATTTCCTCTGTTTCATGCAATTGTATATTATAGCATAACTTCACAAAAGAAATATTTAGAAGCAATGAATTTCTTTTATGCATATAGAGTATGTCTGAGGCACAGGAACTGCAATCTTGGAATGCAATTTTACATACTACATTTTTGCTGTAGAATGAACATACACTACACAGCAAAACAATCCATACTTACTTGGAGCGAGGGGTACCCCAATACTTGCAAATGTATATTTGGGGTGAATCCTCTCTATAACACTTGCGATTTGCAGAACGTTGTATGTTTGCAAATGGCTCTTGATTATAAACTTTACCTGAGGTCGATTTAATTTCGGAGAGGAATTGTTATGATGATGTAGGAGCTACAGATACATTGGGGGATTTAAGTAGATGTACGTCTTAAATATTAATCACGATTCATTTATTTCAATATCAAATTCGATTAAAACCATCGCAATCCTTAGAAAGAGTATATATTCAAGGAAATATTAATAGGGGTTATCAATGATAGACCGAAGAACACGAAATTTGAATAGACAGGATGCTGTGTTATTTACACCTCGAAGTAACGTTTTTCATTTCTTCTGAATTCATTGAAATTCAACCCACTTCAAGACTTGAAGATTGAAGAAAACGGAAAGATGCACATTATAATCAAACAGGTTGAAATCCTCCTTTCCGACGTCATTTATAAGAAATATTATATCAACAAGTATTTTAATCTTGATGTTTGTAAATTCTCTTTTCTTGGCATCTATACGTCACGCAGATTGATATTTGTCAGTAACAATTTGAATTTACGCTTTGATTGTCCCGTATCGTTAATTAATCTTTGAATACATATATTCCATGCCCATGTCAGTATTTTTGCGCCAGTTTATTGATATCTTTATAGTATTTTAATTTGTATAGAATTTACTAATTGATCAACAAATAAAATTTACACCTACCTCTTGAGCCTATCGTTGTCAGACTTCCATTTGTCGCCGTGGTAATCATATCTTTCATTAGTTTAGTCCGAGTTATCTTTCTTCTTGAAGGTAGTCCTAAATTGAAAGAGGGAATAAGCAACTTTCGCATCTGTTAATATGAAAAGTGAATATAACGAACAGTGATCAATCACATGTACCCCTGGATATACCAGGCGTGGGATCAGGTGCCTAGGAGGAGTAAGGATCTCCTGCCGACCAGTCACATCTGCCGTGATCCCTATATCCTGATCAGGTAAACGGATTTGTAGTCAAAATCACTGTGTCAACAACGGCCTAACAATCGGTATGAAACACACCAGATAGCATTTGACATAATGATAGGTTGTATTGGCAAACTAGATCGTTGTAACGACCATATAATTTGCGAAATGCTGACTTTAAACGAGATTGTTGACACCCCTGAACTTTCTACCTGTTTGTCAGTAGCCTGCTTCGATTTAAAAACTGACCATAAGTAGAACAAGCTCTTGCGTATCGATCAGTTGAGAGATATAAACACTATATGCAGGTGATAATGGAATATCGTTACATAAATTTGGGAAGCTGACAATGAAGATGTTGAATCATCCCGTTTGTCATAAAGTTGAGTTGTTATTTTGCCGTTAATGTCTACTTTCAATAAAAAATATCAAGCAGAAGTGGACGACTCTGTGGTGTCTTTCATTACGAGTTTATTGGGATATATCGAATCGACATATGATTGAAAATTATTATTGTTAATAGATATATGTAATACATCATCGACATATCTAAATGTCGATTGAAGACCACAGCAAGATATTGTTTCTTCTCAGGTCGAAATGATTGAATAAATTATGCTTCATATGAATATAAAAACAGGATAGCTAACAAATGAGCACAATTTGTGCCCATGGGAATTACAACAGATTGTTGGAATACATGATCACCAAAGACCACGAAGTCAATGAGAAGATCCAGCATATTATTTCAAATTCAGAGTATTTGTGTGTGGAATCAGAGTGGTATTTAACAAAGTAATTGTTTGGATTACTGATCACTAGATATGAATATTTGCGTTTTCCATTTTTGTTGAAGAAGCAACTGTCTATGATGTCAAAAAGTCAAGTATTTAATTTATCTTTAGGAAAGGTTGTGTAAAGTGTTGAAATGCCATGCGTTTTGATGTTGTTGATTTGAGAAAAGCTTAGCAATTTGAAGTTTAGTAAAAGTTCCTTAGAATTTTTTGGAATCCATATTTGATTTGTATAATTTTTTGCATATATAGTCGCAAAATATGTTTTAAGTTTTTCCTTAAAAGCTGTTAATATATTCGTGAGGAGCAAAGATAGTTGCTTGGTAAAACACTTACTGGATCCAGCAATGTATCTTTGTAAGGATTTTATGAAGTTTAGGAATGCAATATAGGTACGGTAACTTATATTCATCCAACCCACTGACTGGGATATTCAATATGTCTAAAGCTAAAGTATGCTTTTGAAGAATTGAATCTTTTGAAAGGGCAATTAGGATATATGGACGTGTAACAAAAGTGGAATTAACAGGTGTTTTATGATTAGTGAGAATATTGTTCCTTATTAGAAACAAGGTGTATATTTGAAATATAAGTTCAGATATTTTGCGGTTGAATTCATGTGATAAGATTTGTATTCCCTGACTGAATAATTTTTGCCTTATTGCGAAAAAGTTATACAGAAAAAGCCCTTAAAACCAACTGATAGTGGAGCCAAATTTAATGTAACCTATTTGTGGATTGGAACCCCAGTTGTGATCAGTTCTTTCTCAAAATATATTCCTTGTGTTTCTATAAAAGTAATTCATCGCAATTGTCAAACTCTACGGCGTCCTTTACTCTCCTAGACAGGAAGTCAAAAGTTTACCTGAATAAACCGTTGTATTCTCAACAGAGGTTGACATTTCCATGACAGCCGAATTCTCTGACAGAATACCACTGGTTGATGGCCTGTTTGATGTTCGCTTTACCTTTGTAACTATGGATATATCAAACGAAAAAGGCATGTTGTAAATGACCAACTGCATACATCTTAACGACTTCATCATTGCCGATAGATAGATAATGATACAGGAAACATATTGACAATGATAAAAAACCCAACCTTGACCCGGGGAATAAACTTTTATCATTGTGTGTTAGTATTTTTTCATTTTTTCAATGATGACATTAGTAAGTAGACATGAACCTCTAAAGCTTAGCCTGAATCCTTTGCCTGTTAAGTTGTCAGAATTAGAAAACAGTGTTATGTTTAATTTGTTTCCTCTGGTAATGATCGTGTTATCCCGGGATCTCCTGCATTGTTTGAATAGTGAGACTTTCTCATCTTCTGTATTTTGTATCTGTTAGTGATAAGAACATCAAAAATATTTTATCGCTTCTATTAATATACCTAATGAACTGCTAATCATTAGTTTGATTTGATTTTATGGTTTACTAATGCAGACCTTGAGGTAGTCCTCACAAGTGTAGCCTAAAGTATAATGGATATCCAGATTCAATATCGTGATCTCATCGGTCTCTGGGGCTGTGATTATCCATATGTAGGTTGTGTCTTTTGGATAATTATGGGTTGGATATCCCGGGGATTGAATGCATGTTTCATCCAATTCTTGTAGCATTCTGTGGTTGAAAAAAGTATCTCCTTCACAGGAAATGCGTAGAATAAAATCATTTATGAAAATGAAGGTATTTGTAGTTCACAGAATATGGAACATTGTATCTGAATTCCTTTTATCGCAAGTAACACACATTAAATACATGTATAATTAAAATCGAAGAGGAATCTCAGTCAATGTGAAATTCCCCGAAACTTGGTTTCAACGTTATCCGCACGAAATAACAACGTAATAGGCGGGGCATTGTGTTGGGAATGAAGGCGTTTTTGTATCGTGGTTAGGTTAAAAATTCGATGAATCCATGGAGGACACATTAAAACAGCTGTTGATCAACAAATCTAGATTTTATACATTCAGTTTCATTCGCGACATCCACTCCGACTACTTCACAAGTTCCGCAAAAATCACAAAGATTTAAGAAAAATATACATGTAGCTACATGCTGTACTATGCCTGATCTTTTTCAGCTTTGCTAAGCCCAATCTAATTATAAAACAATTAAAGGCATACTTTATACAGTACGAATTGAACTACTAAATGGATAAAAGACAAATTAAAACAGCTGTTTATCAACATCCCCACACATACACATGCATTTATATTTTTTTAATGAATTCTTACTGAAAATGCGTTTACTTATTATCTTTTAGATTGATTGAATATTGTTTTACGTCCCTCTCGAGAATATTTCACTCATATGGTGACCACTGCCGGTGAAGGGCTGCAAAATCTAGGCCTATGCTTGGCACTTATGGCCATTGAGCAGGGACGGATCTTTATCGTGCCACACCTGCTGTGACACGGGACCTCGGTTCCTGCGGTCTCATCAGAAGGACCGCCCCTTTTAGTCGCCTCTTACGACAAGCAAGGGGTTATTGAAGCCCTATTCTAACCACGGGATATTTTTTTTTTAGAATATGCTTGACAAAGTAAAAAAAATCATAGTAAATGGAAATGACAATGTATATATGCGTTTTGTATTGTGTTACTAGTGGTTATTCCAATGAATTTTCTACCATCCTTTGCCTTTACTTTGCATACATTAGAGAAACTCGTGCAGTAAGCTACAAGTGATGACCGGTCCAGGTCACGAACATTGCGGTACTATTGTTCTTATGTATGTCGGATATACTCATGCGAAAAACGCAATATAAATAAAATTGAATTATTCAATCATTCTAAAGTTGCTAGAATAATAATTCTAAAATATACTGTAGGGGACCACAAGAGCAAAGCATGCACGCGCACTGTAACCACTAAGTCATGCTAATTTCTAAATCAATGGTGGAATCAGAACATACGGTGATTGATATTGATAAAGAATTCTTGGTACGAAGAAAGTGTTAAACCAGAACAGTTTCTTGTTTGCATATTATAGTTTAACGACACGATCGAGAATTGTTTACTCATATGGAGACGTACGTCTCTATTGCCTGTCAAGGACTGTAAAATTTAGGTCTCTGATCGGTACTTACATGTACGGCCATTGGGCAAGGAATATCTTTATTTTACCAATGGGCCTCGCTTTTTGCGGTCTCATCCGAAGAACAGGCGCATCTTGTCGCCTCTTTCTACAAGCAAGGGTTAGGTACTGAGGTCCTATTCTAACCCAGATCCCCAATAAATAAACAAAAAGGCTTTGAAATAATACTAATGTACACTATCCGTACACCATTAGCCATGTTTGATTTTTCTGGTTGAACGTAGTTCAATCCCCAAAATATATTTTTAAATGCGCCACTCAGCATATATTTTTATATGTATCTAAAAGAGGATAATGTTAATTTCAATGATGTCCATTAAAGTTCTGATGACTAAATTGTGAATTTCGTATTCGTTACAAACTAAGTTTACTAACTATTTAAAACATATTCCACCTACATCTACCACGTCATGCTTCAGAATTGCCATAAATTTATCTTTCTTTTTTCAAAACTTTGGTAAGCACCCCCTGTCAACCTCATAACCTGCCTTAACGTACCCGCGTAATATTTTCGTGTGGAGTAAAGTATTGAGGCTTGGCAGTACGGTTACTGGATCTTGCTATGAATCTATGTTTTAAGGGTTTTTGTGAAATTTAGGAATCAATTATACATGTAGGTATGGTAACTCATATTCATTCGTTTCAATAACTGGGATATTAAATGTGTTTAAAACTGAAGTACAATTTGCAATAATTTCATATTATGAAAGGGAAATTAAAGTATAAGTACGATTATTAAATATGGGATTAATGTCACTTGTTGAAATTTAATTGATAGATTGAGGAAATGAACATGAAGACTTCTCATAATTCAGTACCAGGTGGATGACATTCCAGACAGAACAAAAATATAATTCTGGGGTGTAATATTGAAATTTTGGCACCAATTTTATTTTTAAGCATTTTTCCTCAACATGAAAAACTCTAGACATTGCACTGTATCTTAGAGACATTCAAATGATTACCTAAATGGTTAGATGTAGTCTGCACCGATGTTGATGACGTCACGAGTACTGGAGTAGTTGTTGGAATGTCTTTCGGTGTTGGTCGTGGTGTTGTTTGTTTTGTTCTCGTGACTTTAGATAGGATGAAAGAAACAAACGGATTGTAGATAGCTTCACTATTTAACTTTAAGTACGGATAAAGACATAAAAATTGCAAGAATCGATTTACGAAGTGAATATTTGCATGTATTCGTCTCTGAAAGTAAGTATCTTAATGATTTGAAAGTCTAACTTTCCATGGAAATTTATTTCAATAAAACTAGTTTAGCATCATCGTTTTGTAGTTTTCTTTACTACTGATTGCATGGTGAATCTTGAATTCAATAAACATAGTATTAGCTTGTATCGTTTTCCCGTTAGGTTGTTATGATAATCAAACACTTCGATGTATTTCACAGCTGACAATGCTAACAAAATAAATGATTAATACGCAAGTTCCGAGTTTCCCAAAAGTTATTTCCCTTTTGTCAAACTCTTTCGCATTTTATGACGTATGGTGGGTACACAATATATACATTATATCGTAGACTGGCATTGTACATAACAATTACGTACGATTAATGTAATAAAAGCGTAAGTTTTGTTTATATCAATCACTGGTATGCATATTCTGGCCATATCAAGCATAATGTGTTTGAATAAGATCATCAAATTGGCTATTGAATCATTATATTCGTTTCCTCTTCTACATGAGTGACGCTTTTATCAAAGAAAGATGGCAATTAACAATATTTGTTTGAGCCATTTTGTTATCCAATACTCATAAACTCACTAAAGTTGCCTTTTCCCTGAGATAGGATGGTCTCAGGAACTCTGGATATCATCTTTTAAGAAATAATACAACGATAGTAATCAGCAAATGTACCCACTGTCATCATATTTTACGTCATAATTTACGGAAGTGTTCGACAAAGGGAAATAACTCTTGGGGAACTCGGAACTTCCGTATTGAACGATACTTCTTCTATAAAAATAATCTTATATGTCCCTATCCTACTACGTGTTAACTATTATACTTAATATGACAAATTGAAGGAAAAGAAATCACTATGAGTACACGTTTATCAACATTTATCAATATCTGATTCTCTCATATCATTATTAATATTATTATTAATATTTCTTGTTAATAACGCAAATATAACTAGAAATGTTCTGACGTTATCATTATATTTTACGATATGTTGATATTTAATTGACACATAATTCATTACCAGGTATATCACGTTTCAGGCAGAAGAGAAATAAAATTCCGTGTTGTATTGGTGAACTTTTTTGTTTTATTTTTAAGCACTTTTCATCAAAATGGAAAATTCTAAACATTATTTTCTATCTTAGAGGCATTCAAAAGATTACCTAAATGTTTTGTTGTAGTTTGCACTGATGTTGATGACGTCACGAGTACTGGAGTAGTTGTTGGAATGTCGTTCGGTGTTGGTCGTGGTGTTGTTCGTTTTGTTCTCGTGACTTTAGATAGGATGAAAGAAACAAACACATTGTAGATAGCTTCACTATTTAACTTTAAATACGGATAAAGACATAAAAATTGCAAGAATCGATTTACTAAATGAATATTTGCATGTATTCGTCACTGGAAGTATCTTAATGACTTGAAAGTCTAACTTTCCATGGAAATTTATTCAATCAAACTCGTTTAGCATCATATTGTTGTACTTATCTTTACTACGGATTGCATGGTGAATCTTTAATTCAATAAACACAGTATTAGCTTGTATCGCTTTCCCGTTAGGTTGTTATGATAATCAAACACTCAAGTAAAATCGATACATAAAATGGCATTTAGTGTTTTATATGGATAATGTTTAGTGAAAAATATCCGAGAACGAAACGACGTTTAAATCGATACGCAGTAAGCTTCCATATATTTTCATCGAGGCATGTGTTTATCATCACGAGACTATCACGTGACATTATATATTTCGATCCAACAAAAATAATTGTGATAATTGCAAAAGTTCAACGATATCGGTTACATGCAGGCCGACCCTTTTGTTATTGAAAAACAGAGCCTACTTTATATTAAACGAAACGTTTTGGGAACAAGTTCTCCGATTGAAGGAAAGAAGTTTAAAATGCATCTAATGCAGCATATTTCTTAATTTTCGAGAGTATGCAAGAGATTATCAGATGCGGAAAGGGGTTTCGTTTTGTGTCAGAAGTTGTTCTCAACACTTTTCTGATATAGCAGTGTATCAAACATATAAATATATATACATCAAGCACCAACATACACTGTACATCGTTGCACTTTTACATTTACTGAAGCTATCGCAATAATTATGTAAATTAAACGCAGTGCTAATCGGAATCAGGAGAATATATAGGGGCGATTTCAAGGTACCATTACGAAATGACGATCACCATCGCGCAAACTAGATATAATAAATGCTGAGTGATTTGATATGAAAAAGAAATAATATATGATTATATGATAAGCATTTTACAAGACATTTTTTCATGTATACTGCTTATCACTTGATAACGGTAGTAAATAACGACATACTATTATGACATTTTCCCCGCGATACAACTGTAAGAACGTGTACGTCATGACGTTGTTTTTATTGTGACGTCATATGGTGCGATGTGCACTAAGGTACATTTATATACAGCACTGAAATTGTTGTCGGGAAGCCTTATTTGAACTGAGCACTTCAGTGTATTTCACAGCTGACAATGCTAACAAATTAAATGATATTGGGAATGATATTTCTTCTATCAAAAATAGAATATATACATGTAAAATATCTTATATGTCTGTATCCTACTAAGTGTTAAGTATTATACTTAATATGACAAATTGAAGGAAAAGAAATCACTATGAGTACACGTTTATCAACATTTATCAATAGCTGATTCTCTCATATCATTATTAATATTTCTTGTTAGTAATGCAAATATAACTATAAATGTTCTGACGTTATCATGACACTGTACTATATGTTGACATTTAATTGATATATCGAGGAAATGAAAATGATGACGTCACATAATTCAGTACCAGGTGGATGACATTTCAGACAGAACTAAAATAGAAATCCGGGTTGTATTATTGAAATTGCGGCACCAATTTTATTTTTAAGCATTTTTCCTCAACATGAAAAACTCTAGACATTGCAATCTATCTTAGAGACATTCAAAGGATTACCTAAATGGTTAGATGTAGTCTGATTTGATGTTGATGACGTCACGAGTACTGGAGTAGTTGTTGGAATGTCTTTCGGTGTTGGTCGTGGTGTTGTTCGTTTTGTTTTTGTAACTTTAGATAGGATGAAAGACACAAACGCATTGTAGATAGCTTCACTATTTAACTTTAAGTACGAAAAAAGACATACAAATTGCAAAAATCGATTTACAAAGTGAACATTTGGATGAATGCGTCTCTGAAAGTTAAGTATCTTAATGATTTGAAAGTTTAACTTTCCATGGAAATTTATTTCAATAAAACTCGTTTAGCATCATAGTTTTGTTCCTTTCATTACTACTGATTGCATGATGAATCTTTAATTCAATAAACACAGTATTAACTTTAATCGTTTTCCCGTGGGGTTGTTATGATAATCCAACACTGCAGTGTATTTCACAGCTGACAATGCTAACAAATTAAATGATTAAGGGAATGATAGTTCTTCTATAAAAAATAATCTTATATGTCCCTATCCTACTACGTGTTAACTATTATACTTAATATGACAAATGGAAGGAAAAGAAATCACTATGAGTACACGTTTATCAACATTTATCAATATCTGATTCTCTCAAATCATTATTAATGTTATTATTAATATTTCTTGTTAATAAAGCAAATATAACTATAAATGTTCTGACGTTATGATGACATTGTATTATATGTTGCTGTTTAATTGATAAATCGAGGAAATGAAATTGATGTCACATAATTCAGTACCACGTTTGAGACAGAAGAAAAATAAAATTCCGTGTGTTATTGGTGCAATTCTAGCACAGGTGTTATTTTTAAGCACTTATCGTCAAAATGGAAAATTCTAAACATTATTTTCTATCTTGGAGGCATTCAAAAGATTACCTAAATGTTTCGTTGTAGTTTGCACCGATGTTGGTGACGTCATGGGTACTGGAGTAGTGGTTGGAATGCCTTTGGTTGTTGTTTGTGTTGTTGTTAGCTTGGTTTTAGTGACTACATATACATGAAAGGAATCAGTCATTTTGTAGATATGGCAATGTTCTGCTGAAATTCATCACTTCAATTGCTATACCTTGATGATTTCTTGAAAGTTCATGTTTCCTTGGAATTTAGATTGATGTAAACCTTTACCAGATAAACAGTTTTTTACATAGTGATTCGTTGTTTATTTATAATCTGTTATCAAGACATTTTAGTTCAGTATAATACCTCTCAAAATTAGATTAAATCCTTTTCCTGTAAGATCGTCATAATTAGAAAAGAGCGTTATCTTCAATTTGTTCCCGGTAGTAATAACAGTTTTCTGCATTGATTTGTCGCCTGTTTTGAATATTGCGAAGTCCTCATCATCTGTGTCTTGTATCTGTTATTGAGGAAACCGAAATACAGTTTTTCCAATTAACAAAGTACATTTCCTCACATAAATAGCAATAAGAAACTGAATTTCAAGATTTGATTTGCGTTAAATTCCTAATGTAGAAAACAAATTAAAACCTTCAAATAGTCGCCACAAGGGAATCCTGGAGTGTAATGAATATCCATATCTAATATATTTATAGTGACTTCCTCCGTGGTTCCCGGGGCTGTCACGGTCCATATGTAGACTGTGTCTTTCTCGTAATGCTTTGTGGGATACCCCGGTGATTTAATGGATGATTCCTGGGATTGATGTAAAGTTATGTTTTTGGAAATTTTGTGCCTGGAACCTGAACCTTTGCTGTAGTAAATTCCTAGAATACAATCATGTGTGGTATTTTTATTATTTAAGAATATTTCTAAATATATTTTACATTTTATGAAGGAAACTAACCTGATGGATACGTGTGCCAATGTACTTAGTGTAAATTGTGATCCAAAGGTGATGACGTATGAATAATAAATTGGATGTAGGTGCATGTGCCACGTGGATAAGTTCAATTGACTATAGACTAACGTCCGATACGGTAATACATATATACCACTACATGATATGGTTGTGTGGAAGAATTACAGATGCGTATTACAAAGAAATAATCTGATAAGTGTTGCATGAAATATGTTACTTACAAAAGTTAGTCACCATATAAAGATATTTAAATCATCTTAGTTCCATCTTTAATTCTTAAGAAAAATATGCTTCCATATTTCATCATTGCTTCTTTGCTGTATTATGAAACAATCAAGTCATTACTAGATTTACAAAACTTCTACAAGGCTTACTGATTTATAAAAATGTCATACAAACTAGATGTTTGGAAAAGGACACCAAAACATACTGCTATAATTATGTAAAGATGTCATTGGTTATTAATGTAATTATAAGGATAAAAAACTAATATTTTATTTTTCCAGGATGATGTATTTAACAATAAAGTAGTCGTTCATGTGGTCCAGAATATAAGACCTACATCTATTAACAATATATATGTATTCAAATGTCTATTTGATATTTCGCAGTAAACTGGAAATAAAATAACCAACAAATTCTTCCATGTTCGATTGGTATGTAGATTTGTCACAGAACATAGATTTAACGGTAAACTATCAACTCAATTCTATAACAAATTGGATGATCAATTTTCCATGTTCATGAAACTATGTTCCATTATATATGATATCTATATCTGAAAATGTGAAGATAACAAACAGTGATTAATCTAATAACTCCTATAAGAAATGCAAAATAGAGAGTAGTGTAATCATGACCCCTGTGTATACCAGAGGTGCGATTATATGCCCATGAGGAGTAAACATACCCTGTCGACAGACCACAACCGTCATTAGCCGTCAAACAATATACAACAAACCAACTCTTTACCTTATCTAGATAGAGGCTCATTACTGGTGTGACCGATCAACAAGGGATACAAATTCCTTCATACAACGAACTTTCACTGATATGCAAATAATTTGCATATACGTAAATATACTTCTATAAGCATATCTCCCTGTAAAAACACACCACCATATATACAAAAATACTCTGGTATGCATATTTACACCTAGTCAGGGATATGTGTAAATCTGTTTACTTTTGTGTGGAAACGCAAATTTGAAGATGGAAGGCAATACATGTATATAGAAATTACCACATTCTTCTTTACGCTGAGAGGTTCCTCCACGGTGTTTCTTGATGGAAATACCTTTTCACTAATCTTTATACACATAAAAACAAAGATATTTTTCTTCATTCTAAAATTATCAAACCATCGTCATTGAAATTTTTAAGAACATCACTCTCAAACCAGACATTTGATCGTGGTTTTCTTCAAATTTCACACTTATTGGAGCATCCTACTTCAATTCAAATTCTTAATAAATATGGAATAAATCTCTTTCCTGAATGAAGCCATACTTATGGATGTCATGATTACAAATGAACATAATGATATATTACACACTGATTTACTCACGGTACCTAAAATCACACGGACACGCGTAGCAAATTTACAATTGCACAAAGGAACAGATTTGATCATGATTAAATATACTCATGAGTTAATTTCTCGCTTAATAGAAACGTTTTTGGCATACAAGGTGAAGACAACGAACAGCGATCAATCTCATAACTCCTACAAGCAATGCAAAATAGATAGTTGGGCAAACACGGACCCCTGGACACACCAGAGGTGGGATCAGATGCCCAGGAGGAGTAAGCATCCCCTGTTGATATAATCGCACATTTGCTTTTTCCAAGTAGCTGTGTTTGTCCTCTATGTTATTGGTTTATAAAGAGAATTGAGGAGATTCATCAGTGGTCATAAATCTCTTTCAGACCCTCGCCAAATTAATGGCAAATAGCAGTGGTTTTAAAACATTTAATTGCTTTCATGTAGATAATATGAAAATGCTTACCAAAACTGTTTACCATAAGGATTATCATAGTCATCCACGTCATGTTTGGGTTCACGGTATGCGGTGGAACAACCTGTATGCATGTATACCAGGAACACAATCAAATATCAAGATCACTTTTTTTGTATATGTGTTGACATAAGGAAATAAATGATGTCAATGCTAAAATTGCAATGGGAAATAAATGCATACATAATTATCATTGGCAGAACGACCATGTTTTTCTGATTTTCATGAATATCGCAGTTACATCTACTGTATGTGACCGGTCAACAGCGGATGTTTACTCCTCGTAGGCATATAATCCCACCTACGGTATGTCCAGGGGTCCGTTGTTGCCCTGTTCTTAATTTCATATTCTTTATAGAAGTTATAAGATTGATTACTGTTTGTTATCTTCACCACTTCATGCAACACATATTTCCCTTACAGGTTTAGTGGAATTTTTATCATGCAACAGTGCTAATTTGAGTAAGGAAGATAAAAAAGCATTGTGTCCATAGGTGACATAACATCAATTCAATTTTTCAAAATTCATTATTACTTCAATTCAATATAGATCAATGTTAATCATTCAAAATTGTTTAACTGTAGATGCGGCGATTTAGATGCAAGATGAAGATAACGAACAGTGATCAATCTCATAACTCCTACAAGCAATACAAAATAGATAGTTGGGCAAACACGGACCCCTGGACACACCAGAGGTGGGATCAGGTGCCTAGGAGGAGTAAGCATCCCCTGTTGACCGGTCACACCCGCCGTGAGCCCCATATCCTGATCAGGTAAACGGAGTTATCCGCAGTCAAAATCAGTGTGCCAAGAACGGCTTAACAATCGGTATGAATTACGTCAGACAGCATTTGACCCAATGCGAGGTTGTATAACCTATGAAGAGCTTGTCAACGAGAAAACCATGCAGATATATAAAAATGAAGGAAATGGTGGTCATCAATATCATTTCTAATCATTTATATCATTGGAGTATATGGTTGGAATAATTATAATTTGAGGTCAATTTATTGATAGGTCGTTTCTATTTTTAGTAACAGAGCATTCTGTATTTACACGTGGATTAGTCTTTGAACACAAGAAAAATCCTTAAATATTAGGGTTTTATTTTTTCAAAAATGCAAATCAATTCTGAAAACTTGTGAAAAGAATGGATTTTTTTAATGATATTTCCATGTAAACTACTTATGGAGAAATCCTGTTTGACATCATAAGTGTCCATATAGAGATTACATGGAGCCTATAATTTGGCATTGTGCCAAACTTTTTTCATTTTGTGTTATATGGTCAATTTTGAAATAGGTGTTGCTGCAAAAGTAACGCTTAAATTTCTTTAAAAGTGTATAATACTTTGATATCAAATCCTTGTCTGTAAAATATAAAAAATTGTACTTCGGACTTTTGGCCGTTCATTTGCAATTAAAATTTAAAAACTGACAAAAATGAATATTTTTAAACATTTAAAATTATCTTTTAAAAGATTAAAGATTTAAAATTTGTGATATTAGATGCATAAATTGTTTGAAAATTTAATTTTATTTATAGATTTATCATTTTCTAATAAATAAATCCCAGTAATCTACTATTTTATATGAAAAGGGGGTCTTTTAATGAAATAGACCTGTTGCTGAAATTACCTCCCCCTTTGATGCACTCTTCATACGTAGAAGGTACAAAATGATAGCAATATTATGGAATGTTATAATTCCAACTTGAAATGGGATTTGAGAATGTGTACATCATGTTGATGTGATAGCAGTGAAAGACATAACAGTATCTGTGAATGTAATCCAGAAATTTCTAAATATTGGCAGGGTTTAAAAAGTATCCGGTACTTCGTCCTTTTATACTGCAAACTAGTACCAGTGGTCAGGCATTTTGTCATTGAAGAATTGGAAGCATTCTTTCCTTGATAATTCATGCATTAACCGAGAATGCTTAGATGTTATATGGAGGAAATCAAAGAAAATATGCATCTATAGTCAGTCCAGATGGAGCATGTGAGGATCTAGTGCACCCCCCCCCCCCTCCCCGAATTTGCAAAATGTATTTACCATCATGATTGATGACAATTTTTTTTTATTAGTTTACATATATGCACTAAGTAATGAGGACAGGACAAAATAAGAAAAGTGTGAAATAAAAATGCATAAAGTGAACTCAAAGAATGTATAATGTAACAGTTTGCTCGGTATCTTTCTTCTTCAGTGCTCAATGTAACAATATGTCATACTTGATGCTTAATCATAGGTTACGATTCAACATGCGAAAATTTACACCTTTCTCTATTTTACCAACAACAAATATATAGATATTGTAAACTGATGGTATTACGTATATGTATATGCTAATGTAGTTTCTTAAAGTCATTGATGTAGGTAGAGTTAGGATCGTCACTATAATTTGTTCATCATGAGAAATTGATCGGGAAAAAATTTGGAAAAATAATTTATCTGACAGGGAAACCGAAGATTATTTCGATCAGGTCTCTTTAGCTAAATCACCCCCCCCCCTCTACTTTTTTATGGCAAACAATAAACAATTGAAATGGAAGCTTGAACTGATGAATTAAATCCTTGGACCCCCCCCCCATTATTATCATTATCAAGGATTTTGAGCTTCGGGTTGTGTTAAAAGTAATTTTTAGGGAGGTTCGGGGGTTCTATAAAAAATTTGCCACCCGCCCACACCCTCTGCCCTGGTGATGAGTGCCAACTACGGGGCCTCTCCACCTACACTGTACGTGTTTCGACAGGACAGACTATACCAGCCGGGTCAGGTATAAACAATACATTTCATTACAAATTATATTACAAGCGAAATTCTTTACTTTTGTGCGAATTCGGACGTTATTATTATTTGACTTTCATCTTCGGTGCAATTTATGTGATTACTGTTAGTTGGTATTTAAGCTATATTTCATTTGTACGTGTAATGGTGTAGGGAGTGGAGTGCGAATGCAAAGAATATTTCTGTATTTAGATATATTCAACATTATCGATTATTTTATGATTTTAACAAGATCATTCACTATCTAAGAGCATTTTACCATTACCACCCCTCTCATCTCAATATAATGTTTATAATCATTTATTTCCGGTATTGAATATGGCTGCTTCGAACCCTTTCGCATGGATTTAGAATGTAGAATAATACGCTACATGTAAGAATAAAAGAACAAAAGAAAGACAAGAAAAGAACATGCACATTCCTTTTAGCTCACCATGAGGACTATCCGGAGAGCTGCATGTATCGTAATGACCCCAGTGTTGGCGTCGACGCCACTTTAAGGAAACATTTTAACATGCGTTATATCTTCTAAACCAAGGGGGTAGGGTTTTGATATATCCCTTATTGATTCCTCATGAAGAGACCTTTGATGTGGTACCAAGACTTTCGACCTTGTGACCTTGACCTATTTTTTTTTTAAAAACTTCAACCTGGACTGTCTGTTGAACCAATAGGGATAAGGCTTTGATATTTTACATATATAGATGCCTCATGAAGAGACCTTTGTTTTGGTTTGACCTAACGACCTTTGCCTTCAACTTTGACGTACTGTTCAAAAACTTTATCTTGGTTATATCTTTTGAACCAAGAGTGATAGATCTTTGATGTTTCAAACATAGATGCCATTTCTTTTCTTACCAGAACTGTCAACGTCGACCTTGGACTTTGACCTATTTTTCAAAAACTTTTAACCTTTTGAACAATTGTTAGGTACAGTCATCTGACAACTCTTGTTTACATGTACATATTAAGCATGTTATTTAATTGTTTAAGGGTTGCTGCTCAATTTTTTTTTTGGGGTACTTCATTTGTTAAAGTTTGATGACATCTAAAAATTCCTAACCACAAAGTACTTTTTATCTAATATATTGTACCTGACAACTTCATATGACGTGTTAACTGTCCCGAGGAAAAGATAAAGATTTGGGATATTATACTTTGGATATTTATTAAGTTCTGTCTTCACACAAGTTTTACCTTTGAAATTAAAGCACGTCAGTTTTTAAATTGGTCTAAATGTTACTATGGCAACAATTTTATTTGTTTTAGAATATTGTGACTCTCATACAACTTTTCAAAAGTTACATTGCTGTCTGGCTTAGTATTTGCGATTAAGTTTGATTATTTCAGAATGTTTTCAATAACCAGTCAGATTAAAAAAAAAAAAAAGATTTATCCTTATTGTATCCATGGGAAAAGCAAATCTATGAAAAACTATGATCCAAAAAACGATATTCCGGATTGCTGAAAAATATCACGGTTATAATGCGTTGGTTGTGGTAAACTTGAATTTTACAGATAATATGGCTGATTTAAGTATCTTATGGAGAAAGAAACTAGGTTTTTTTATTTCGTGTCATGTATAGGTCATTTTAGTTCGGTGTTTATTTTTAAAGCAAGGAAAATTCCCTCACCTAATAATAGTTTTCGGTTGCAGCTTGTTTTGCCCTTTTACTATATATAGATGTTCATTTTCAATACCTACTTATTTTCATCTTTTAAAGTCGTTCAAAAAGCATCTTCATTGCATCGTTGCTTAAAAACTGTATACAATTTTGGTAGTTTTAGATTATTATCATAAACATTATCATTGAACGAAACGAGTTACCGAAACTGTTAGGCCTAGTGACTGAAATGTTCATGACGTCTTCTGTCACTTTGGGATATATCAGAAAATATTCAGGCTTCACGCAAGTATTTTTGTATGGTACTGATATCATATCGAATAATTTTTGCTTTATTTATTTTACAAAATTGTTACTACGCAGCTTTAGACTGTCAACATTCGAAATAACTGTTTTATTTAACCTAACTTCACGTACATTGGTAGCGAGTCCTTCTTTGACCTACAGTACATCCAATTTTCGGGCTGAATATTAGCATGACCTGGTCAGGCAAAATGGAATTCAAAATAACAGATTTAAACTACAATATGACTTACCATAACATACAGCATTGTCGCCAGTTAAATACAACACAGTAAATAATGTAAGAAATTCATAGATAGCAATACACATGTTATCGATGAGACATGACGTCATCTGTTGTAAGACATTCATGACGCATTTTATGATTCGATAGGCGGATCAAGTAACCCCCATATGAAAATACTCGATATACCGGTTGTTTTTTTTTTTTAATTTCACATATGATATCGTCGTACATGTCAAGAGTTTTTTATATATTTTTTATTTTTATTTTTATGTAACTTTACTTGTAAACAAAGACTGTGCGTTTTTTGTTTTGTTTTTTTAGGGGGAGGGGGTAAGACAATACAGTATTTATTGTGCATGTTTAATTTCGTTGATTATCTATTTCATAGGCCTAGTTCGAAGGCCTATCAACGCATCAGTGTTCCATTGTCCAATGTAAAATTAGAAAAGGAAAAGTAGTGTCGTCAAGGGGATATGTCCCCATACCAAGTTACATTTATACAATATAAACAAATATTTTTTTCGGCGTGCTCAACAAGTCAAGTAAAATTAAATTATGACATACGGGCTGAATGCTATATTATGTATGTTTTGCCAATTAATAAACTGGACATGTGTTTTGCCAATAAATATATCTTAATTTAATAATCCAGCCTACAATAACAACAGGAAATTGTGCTTAAATTCACCAATCTTCAAAACCTTAAATTGTGTACATGTGTGTGATGGCGGTGGTGGTCTTCATCCACTCAAACTGTCCCAATCCCCCTCCCGAATTCAATCTCTTTAAGTGTGCAGTGTCGACCCATCCAAGTCTGCTGCTTTGAAATATCGGTGTCAAATGCAACTAGTTTACACACACAAAAATATATAGACAAAATGATTTGACGATTTGCATTGTAGTTGCTTCTATTCATACACGCTATACAACAGTACTGAATCTATAACTGAGAGAGAGAGAGAGAGAGAGAGAGAGAGAGAGAGAGAGCATCAGTAATTGTATACAGGTACGGGAAGTTTAATCAAATCTTGAAATGAACAATATTCTTCTTATTGATTAACCATTCCACTTCATTCTGATATATTTAATTTCCCTTTTTTCCGTGTTAAATTATTCGGCTGGCACAAGTTAGGACTGCCCCCTCTCTTTTTAAAACCGATGTTACGTGCCTAGCTATCTAACGCCCTCTCAGTCAAAAATAAAATAAATATATAATCTATATTACAACAACTTCATTGGATTTACTAGATTTTTTTACCACCGTATTACCACCGCTTCTGTTTATGCAAGCGGACAGTCTAGGCATTTTTAAAATAATTTTTTTCATCTTCGATAACAAAATGTATTCAGTCCACGAAGAGCAGAATGGACCCAAAACTCAATGCTTTTATTTGTCATTTTATGGTCCACATTTATTGAGCTGGTATAACTCATGCTATTTATCAAATTGAAATCATTGCCAATTTATATCATGTGATATTCGTTTGTTCATTTTTAAAGTCAAATGATCCTGAAAGTCTCTTATTTTGTGAACTCGTGCTGCTCGTGCTGTGAAACAATGTGCCGACTAACACGTACAGGTGTTTGTGTACGGGGTGTCGAGAATTTAGGTGTGAAAGTCTACGGAGAAGTCTGCATACGGATATGTATCAATATCTTGATATATCTATATACAAGAAATAATCCCGATTTACAAACATGTTGAGGTTTCTACTTAGATATAATTAAAATCCATTTATCGACACTGTCCACTCTATTTCTGGGGGTTTTAAAAACAATTTATCTGCTTCAAACATATAAATGTGAAAAACTAATACATAACGAACGTCATAAATTAAGAGTAATTAAGATGAATTGTTTCGAATAGTAAACTCCTACAATTAAACAATTTAAGTAAGTTATCAAATCAGTATGATAATTCTTTAAAGATAGACAGTGAAGGTGCATTTTTTAAAATTAAATTACTATTTCAAATTTACAATAATATATACCATTAAATGATATGAATATATACAAGTCGCCGTTTTATACGTTTTAATTTTCACCCACTAATATTTGGCTTAGTATTTATTATCTTTTTTTATCACACGAAGGTGCACGTTGGCACAAAGGAGACACAGATGCCAGATATCCACTTAGATCCTCCGTGGACTTAAAGGTCTACCTCGCTCAGAAAATTAAGACTTCAGAGGTGCCGACAATTTTAAAGGTCCACCGTGTTTTATTTTAAAAAAATTAGTGTACGAGGTGGATGTTAAAAAAATCCATTTTCTAATTAGTTACTATAATTACTGAAGTTTAACCAAAATTATACAGTTGTCTCTCTTTTTTTTTTATCGTCAATTAATATGAATTTTAATGGAAATTGATACGAATAGATATAAATGCAACTTGAAAATATAAACTCGTCTTTGAGATAGACGGTAAACCAATACTATTTGCTGTGGTCCTTTCACTGCAAGGAATTTTAATTTTTGATCACGATTTTTCAATTATGTCCAATACAGCAGGAAGAAATTGTAAAATGTTATGTAGTGGGGAGGGGGGATATATCACAAATTTAAACATCGTGATAGAAAATATACAAGTTCCTAGTCTTTTATTAGTTGTGATTTACAACCTGAATAAGCCCAAATAATATATATTAACCTATGCGTCCATTTTTTGTGTATTACACTGTGATTCTCATAACGTCAACATCATGACGTTATATAGCTTTTCTGCTGAAAAACAACAAAGTTTAAACGACTGTAAAACGAAAACTAGAAAGGATATAGTTGTAAAATAAATTGTTCTATAACCTATAAACTGTGAAAGTCTCATTAGTTTGGCGAAAGGGCCAATTTTAGTACTTTGTGGCTCTAGTTCTTTGTTTTTAAAAATTGCATTTTAAAAGTACACAAATATCAATTTTGTTAAATTACAACTATTCATACGGTGCATATTATTTTTTAGAAACGTTATTATTTCAAATTTTGCAATTTGTCACCATAGCAACCAGGACCCATAGCAACAAAAAATGATTGATACATACTTCTGGTCATCTGATGTGAAATCATAAAATTATATAAGACCTAATAAGATAACAAGGACCATGCATGGCAAACAGGTTTAGGTGGCTACCAGAATAAAAGCTCTACAAGCAGGAAAAATTGCCAACTTGAAGAGAGGAAGATTTCCATTGTTTTTCAAGGTAAGGTCGTATCAGTTGATAGGAGAATCTTGTAAGCAGGATACAGACTACACCGTTGGGGCTAGGACCATCAAACGCGATATACATACACCTTATGCAGAGAATGTCTATTATTTCTCAAAGTCAACGTTATGGTTTCATCTAGTAGAAAAACTTTGTTTTCATTTTCCAAAATTTTTATTTGAATACAGGTATTGCCTTGATATTTGGTCAGAACCTCCCTCTCAGAGAAATACAAAATTGTTCACATTTTAACTTGATTGATGCACTGTGACCTACTTTAGGGCTTAAAGTAGGTTTAAAGAGTTTTATGGATTTCTTCTTGTCTTACATACAAATATTGCATTGAAGGTCCAATAGGCGTATATTGTACTGTTTGCTGTACGCCTTGTTTATGAGATCATTGATGCAATATGAATTGATTGAATGATTACAATGTTTTATTATACCAAATACATGATGCTGAGCATTCTCTAATTATGTGACTTTTTTATTAGGTACCATCGTGTATTCAATAAAAAAAAGTGGGAGATGGACAGTACATGCCATGTGAGAAAGGAAAAAATATGAGTATATGTCATCTCTATTGTGCGATGCTGTAAAATTGAGGATTAATGACAGAGTGAGCATGAAAAATCTGCGTTGGCACCAGATGATCCCAGATTAATTGCAAAACATCTGGCACCTGTAGAACCACCTCCAACTGAAGAACTTGTGTTGCAGCAGAAAGCACGATTTTGAACTACCACGGAAATTAAATGTGAATTTTATATTGTAAAGAAATGTGAAATTATACTTAGTATAGTACATGTATTGCAGCGATATATAATTGAAATTATATCATGTAAAATCTACATCTGTCTCAATCTTCTAACAAACCCATTTTACACATTGTAACTTTTCTGATTACCTGCTGTCCATCTGTCTGTTCAAGCAACCTTCTGCTTGTAAACTTTACTCTAGACCAATAAATGGGGATTCACAATAGTTCAAATGAAAGGCCCTGTCCACTCCTGAAGAACTAATGGGGTAGAAAAGATGAAACTTAGATAGAACCACCTCGACATTGTTTACATTCTATGATGTTTAAATCGGATCAAAGTTTTCCCCAAGTATATTTAGGATATTTTTTTTTGAGTTGCCAAACGAGTCGTTTATCACTATACAAAAATAACCTGTTATATTTCTTTTCAATCAATGGCTTTGATTCATGTACTTTACATGTATATGCCTTATGACTAGGCCTTTCATTCTTATCTTCAAAGAAAAGGGGCATACTGCTTTGAACCTGGCGGTTGGTCAGTAGATCACGTCCGCTCAAAATCTTGAGAAGCATTCACTTGATCGTTATGATATTTTGTATGTGGGTTGGTTATGAGAAAAGGACCCCTATTGTTTATCAGGTCAAGGGTCAATCTACCCTGAACATAAGAAGACACTGTTCGCTCAATATCTTGAGAACCCTTTGCTTGACAGACATCAAACTTGGTACACTGTTACATCTTCAGGAGAAGATAACCGCTATTGATTTTGAGGTCACATGGTCAAACTGGACTTAGGAACATATTGTTCACTCAATATCTTGAGAACCCTTTGCTCAACAGACATCAAAATTTGTACATCTTCAGAAAATGACCCCTAATGATTTGAGGTCAAACTGGACATAGTAATATATTGTCTCCTATATTTTCAGAATTATTTGTTTGATTGACACCAAACTTGGTACAGCATAAGGGGCACATTGCCCCTATTGAATTTTAGGTCATGTGGTCAATCCACTCATTGCATAGGAAAACATTTGCTCATTATTTTGAATTGGTGATACTATCAATAAAATGATGCATGTGTATAACCCTTTCCAATTTTGCACCATGGAGGCATATGAGTTTTACAAACATCTTTGGTGTTTGAAGACTTCATCTAGTGACCTACTATTCAATACTACATATTTGATATATTCATGGGAGATAGGGCTTTGATAATTCACATAAAAGTGCTACTGACCAGGTTTTTATTTTGATACCTTGCGGCCATGGACTTCTACCCACTTTTGACTCAAAGGAAATACAAGTAGTTATGCTTCCTGGTGAGCTATGTAGTCATTTGCCACCCCCTGTTGAAATTTGTTTTCTCAAGGAAAGCAATGCATATAATAGGCAAACAGTTTTAGGTAGTGCAGATGACATTATCACTTTGTTTAGTCAAAGGTCAAAAGTTACTAAGACTTACGATTTGTATAACATTTCAGAAACGGGATGATTATGCTTGGGGCATTCATACTATGAGAGGATAATGAAAATGGTCATAAAACAATGTCATACCTTGCCTGTGAACTTCATTGATTAATTAACATTTACATTGTAACAACACCAAAATTTAAAAGACCTAGAAAATTTATTATTGTTGCAACAATTTCTTCAATCTTTTACCACAACAGATTATTTATAATGATATGCACAATGTGTAAAAAATCAAAAGTGACTGATGATAGTTCATTTTACTAAGATATAGGTAAATTTTTCAACATGGCTACGAGGATGTAAAAATATTTCAACTTGATAGTTGCAATACCAAAAAAAAAAATAAAAAATCTAGGAAATTTATAGAGAATAACAATATTGGACTAGCAGTATTAAAATAATATACAAAAGGCTATCATAATTTTTAGGTTAGTATATATATACAATTACATTTACAAATATATATATATATATATATATATATATATATATATATATATAAAGTCAAAAATTAAATTCAATGCTCAAACTTTTATCTATAGCGCTTTCGCCCTGCGGGCTCGTCAGTAGATTTTTAAACAATGTAAACAAGTTCCATTATGACGTCATCCTCGTGACGTTATGTGGGCAACGTTAAACATAATACAGTCATGAATGTGACGTCAGAACATTATACAATGTTAATGTTAGGCACTTTTAAAAATACAGACATATTTTAAACAGTTCCGTCTATAAGTTTTGAGCGCCTCTAAATTCCTGTACATTAAAGGAGACATTCTATGTAAAATATACATATTAAATAACATGAAGTAAAAATATTAACAGTTTAGTTTCGGCTTAAACAGTTTTATAAAATAGTTTTCCTTGGCTTTACGTAATTGTTCATTTTCCTCTTTTACTTTGTAAAATGGGAAAATATAAAAACTGCCTTCCCCGCACGAATCAAAATGTCCGCTACACGGTGTGTTTCTTATTGTAGGATCTCTGATCTGTTGTTTATGTACACGAACACGGTCAGTCAATTTGGTTCCTGTTTGTCCTATATAGTTTTCTCCACATGTAGGGCACGTCATACAATAAAGTAGATTTTTAGATTTAAACGTTATAGTTGAATTTACTTTGAAGTTAATTCCGTTTTTGAAAGTTATGGAGTGGCCGGTTTGTATAAATTGGCAAGTACCGCATCGTGGATCCTCGAATTCTTACACACAACCCGAGAAATCACAACATATTCAAAACAGCAAAGCAGTTATTCCCTATTCTTCAACAATCAGAAACATTAAATGACCTCATTCAGCCCACGGATATACTCCACAGCAGACGTAAACCACCAAATTTGAAAAACATTCTCACTAAATCCAAATTTACATCAAACCCCGAAAAACCACCAGTCTTCAAATGCGAGGATCCACGATTAGATTTTGGATTTTATTTTTTGACTTTATTCTACCCCGATACCAAGAAAAAATAATTTATTGAATATATATATATATATATATATATATATATATATATATATATATATACATTGTATATTATATTTGGCTATCTACAATTATATTCGCCCTGCCACAAATCCAGTGTATTGACCAAAAGGGTCGGGAAACTTGTCACTAATAGACCAAACCGCGCAGGATGGAATGACCCGTCTGTCCCCTGCACCTAGTCTGCCATGGGTCCACAAGATATATTGTCGGTACGCTTGCATTGGTGACGGTTGCCTTTTCTTTCGTTCACTTCATCATTGAAGACCAAAATGTCTCTCCTATACAGTCTGGCAAGGGCTAGTACAGCTTCATCGAGAATTAGCACCGAGAAGTCCTATAGAAGAAATTACATGTAGTTCTTTAGAATCTTTTTAGAAACATCGGTGTGATAAAGATGTGCTGTGTCATAATGCGGTATGAAAATCATATTTCTATATTATCTCATGAGGAAGTAAATTGAAAGCAATATATATGTGAACTGACCAATACAAAACTCAGCAATGATACAATCCATCTTCAAAATTCTTGTATACAATTTTTTTTAAATAAACTAAAAATGTTTACAGAGTATGTACACTAATGATCACACATCTTACTGGTAAAAGAGTTATGCATTGTTCTTTCCCACAGCACACTTTCTCCCTATCTGTTGGCATCTGCCGGCAATTTCCACAAACACACCAGTTTGGGCAAGTCCCGCCAGGTTGTGGGTGGTAGCCCCCTTGTTGGGTAGGAGGATGCATGATGTCGTGAAATAGACCAGGTTGTTTTTCTGCCATCGTTCTGGCACAGTTCTCGAAGTTCATCCACCTCCATAATTGAAATGTGTTCCTACAATATAAATCATACATAAATGTGTAGATCTAATAGGGTACATTGCAATGTCATTTTTTCAGTAACTTATATATTATTGTGTACAAATCTATTTTGCATGTGTTTGTTGCTTACCCGTAAAACTTCACTCCTTCTATTGATTTGATCAAGGGCAACTTCATCTCTTGATGGTCCTCCTCCTCTACCTCTTCCCCTGCCTCCTGTACCTCTCCCTTGCCTCTTCCTCGAACACCTCTCCCCCTTCCACGGTTTCTGCCCCTACCTCTCACTTGACCTTGAACATCCATCTCTTCATCGCTGCTCTGTATAGTTGTAGTACTAGAACTCTCCTGAACATTGGCAAAAAGAGCCCATGTGATTATTATTTATTGGGTTGAGATAATAGGTGGGGAGATGATTGTAAGGACAATGCTATAGAATCAGGTGGATAACAAGTTATTTTGAATCTCACATTCTATTATCACAAATTGGGCACATCGGTTTTAATGTGTGTGTTGCTGGGAGGGGGTCATCCGGAAGAGAAGTAGTTTCTTTAATAATATTTTTATCAATGAATGCCCATACTTCACTAAATCATTTTTATTCATAACTTTCCAACTTGCTTTCGACCCATTTTATTATGTACAACTGTCATTAGGTATAGGGGGTGGATATATATCTTTGATATATCTAAACATAACAAATGATGGCTATTTTCGAAAACGTATCCCCTCCCCCAATTATACGTGCCTGTGTCTATAATTAATCAGACTAAAATCTGTAAAGCGTGGCAAGACGTACGACAGACGCTATTTTTGGTAGAAGAGATTCAAGTCATTCATTTTGGATATTTTAAACCAATTCTTGGTTATGTGCATATCTAATTAATAATTAGTGTTTTGCACATGATCTACTAAAACTAATTTAATCGGAATGGTTCCTATTCCAATATATACAAAAGATTACTCAAAGTGAAATAACGTCAATACTTACCGACTCCATTGTTTTCTCTGTAATCACGTGTTTAAAAGGCGCGCGCAATGCATACATTATGGAAATAGGTTAACCGAAGATTTCCGAGAGTTAAATATTGGTCAGAAATGAAGAACTTATTGTGACCAATTTCTTTCTTTCGGGATGAAATCAATTAGTTTACGCTACCTAACTTGTTATAAAACGCCATTATAGATACACTAAATATGTTACTTTGGAAAGAAAAAAAATTGATTATTAGTACGTATGTACCTTTAATAGATGTACAACTTATACGGTACCAATTTTGATGCACCAGATGCGCATTCCGACAAATAATGTCTCTTCAGTGATGCTCAACCGAAATGTTTGAAGTCCGAAATAACAATGAAGTTTTAGAGCTATTATAAGGAAAATTAGTGTGCCAAAAAAGTGGAGTCAAATTCATCTAAGGATAAGAGCTAAGCTTGAGGGATATAATACTTAATTTTGAAATGAATTTATAAATTTTATAACAGCAATTAGATATACATCCGTATTTTCAAGCTAGTAACGAAGTACTTAGCTACTGGGCTGTAGAGAACCTCGGGGACTAACAGTCCACCAGCAGAGGCCTCGACCCAGGGGTCACAATAATACGTCGTCAATGTCTAAATGTCGAATTGAAAGCCATAGCAAGATATCATTTCTTCTCACGTAGATGTTTTTGAATGAGTTCTGCTTCATAGGAATACGAAAACTGGTCAACTAACGAATGAGCACAGTTTGTATCAATGGTAATTCCAAAAGACTGCTGGACGACCTGATCACCAAAGACCACGAAGATATTGTCAATGAGGAGCGCCAGCATATTTTTATTTCAACTTCAGAGTACTTGTGTGTGGAATCAGAGTGGTGTTTAACAAAGTAATTGTTTGGATGACTGATCACTAGATATGAATATTCGCGCTTACCATTTTTGTTGAAGAAGCAACTGTCTATTATGTCAAAAAATCAAGTCTTTAATTTATCGTAAGTTTTTCAATCGTTTGTGTTTTCGCAAATTCTATAGTCGTTATAATGATGTAGTTTTCCAATATAACCTAGCATTGGGTCAAATGCTGTTTGACGTGTTTCATACCGATTGGCAGGTCGTTCTTGGCACTGATTTTGACGGCAGATTACTCCATTTACCTGGTTAAGACATAAGGTTCATGTCACGTGTAACCGGTCGACAGGGAATGCTTACTACCCCTAGACATCTGATCCCATATCTCGTGTGCCCAGAGGTCCGCGTTTTCCCAAATCGTTATTTTGTATTCCTTGTGAAATTGATGAGATTGATCATTGTTCGTTATCTTTGCCTTTCAATGAAAGGTGAAGAGAACGTATAGTGATTAATCCCCTAACCATCATAAGCAATACAAAACAGAGAGTTGGACAAACACGGACCCCTTGACACACCAGAGGTGGGATGCCTAGGAGGAGTAAGCATTCCCTGTCGACATCATAACCTGCCTTAACGTACCCGCGTAATATTTGCGTGTGGAGCAAAATATTGAGACTTGGTAGTACGGTTACTAGATCTTGCTACATATGTATCTATGTTTAGGGGTTTTGTGAAATTTAGGAATCCGTTATAGGTATGGTAACTCATATTCATTCGTTTCAATGACTGGGATATTAAATGTGTTTAAAACTGAAGCATAGTTTTGAATGAGTTCATCTTATGAAAAGGAAATCAAAGGAGAAGTACGATTACTAAATGTGGAATTAATGTCACTTGTTGAACTTTAATTCATAAACTGAGGAAATGAAAATGTCGCATAATTTAGTACCAGTTGGATGACAATTCAGAGGGAACAAAAATAGAATTCCGGGTTGTATTATTGAAATTTTGGCACCAGTGTTATTCTTAAGCATTTCCCCTCAACATGGAAATCACTAGACATTGTAATTTATCTTAGAGACATTCAAATGATTACCTAAATGTTTAGATGTAGTTACATCAGTTACGATTTCAGTTTTGTTGTCATGTTACCTGTACTTTAAAGCCACAGCTTGGAAGCACTCTTACCAGTTTGAACTGCCGTTGTTGAACCTCCGGCTGATGAGTATATGATGGTTGTCCCATTCATTTGGAGAGGGGTAAAAGACTGACTAGGTGTATAATTCGTTATTGATTGGGCTGATGAATGCACTGTGGAACGGCTTGATATCAATGTTCCAGAAGGAAATGATGTGCTAACAGTTGTAGAGATTACCGTTGTTGCATTTCGTGTTGACGATGCATTAGTATTGACTGCATTTGCTGTCGATAATGTTAGAGTGTTTGTGGGTGTCATTGGCGATATTGTTTTTTCTGATGTTAACGTCAGTAATATCGTCGACGTTTTCGTCTTTGCTGTCGTTGTTGTCATTGCTGTTGTCGTTATTGATGTCGTCAGAGTTGTCACGTTTGTTTTCAGTGATCCCCTGGCCGTTGATGATGAAGAACGTCCTGAATTTAAAACCAAAATATGAAATGTTCAAGTAGCTTTCATGCAACTCAGTTGACAGTTTGGGAACAGGTAACACTACCAAAATCCTTTTGAAACAATTTTCAGATTGGTAAAGATGAATTAATTTACTTGTTGAAATTTGGTTTAATGCCTGTTCGCATCCAAACAAAATGAGTTCTGACGTATCGAAACAGTTGAGAGACATACACACCATACACCGATGATAATGGTATATTGCTTCATTACTACGTAAATTCATTATTGAAAATGGATACTAACGGCAAACTAACAACTCAACTTTATGACAAACAAAATGATTTCACTTTCTAAATTGTCAACATCCCATATTTATGTAGCAGTATTCCATTATTATCACCTGCATATGGTATTCATATGTCTTAATTGATTAAAAAAAGCAAGAGCTTGGTCTGCGTATGCTCAGTTTTTAAATCAAGGCAGGCTACTGATAATGTTACAGGAATTTCAATAATCTCGTTTAAAGTCTTCAATTCGCAAATTCTGTTGTCGTAATAATGATCTAGTTTGCCCTTATAACCTATCATTGTGTCAAATGTTGTTTGACGTGTTTCATACCGATTGTCAGGCCGTTGTTAGCACACTGATTTTGACTAAGGATTACTACCTTTACCTAGTTAATACAGGACTCACAGCGAGTGCGACAGGTCGAGAAGGAATGCTTACTCCTCCTAGGCGTCTGATCCCACCTCTGGCGTGTCTAGGGGTTAATGTTTTCCTATATCTTTATTTTGTATTCCTTGACGGATTTATGAAATCAATCACTGTACGTTATCTTTGCCTTTCATTCTCCAAACTTGTTTTAATCTACCCGCGTAACATTTTCTTATGTAGCAAAGTATAGGAGCTTGGTAGTACATTTACTGGATCGTGCTATGTATTTATGTTTGTTAGGGTTTTTGTGAAATTTAGGAATCCATTAGCGGTATGGTAACTCATATTCATTCGTTTCATTGACCGGGGTATTAAATGTGTTTAAACCTGAAGTGTAATTTTGAATGATTTCATCTTATGAAAGGGAAATCAGATTATAAGTACGATTATTAAATGTGGAATTAATGTCACTTGTTGATATTTAATTGATTGATTGAGGAAGTGAAAATGATGATGTCGTATAATGCAGTGCCAGGTGGATCATGTTACATATTGGTACCTTATGAGTTTTACTTTACGGAACAAAAATAGAATTCCGGGTTGTATAATTGAAATTGTTGCCACCAATTTTATTTTTAAGCATTTCCTTTCACAATGGAAAACTCTAGACATTGCAATCTATCTTAGAGACATTCGAAAGATTACCTAAATGGTTAGATATAGTCTGCACTGATGATGATGACGTCACGAGTACTGAGGTAGTTGTTAGAATGTCTTTCGGTGTTGGTCGTGGTATTGTTCGTTTTGTTTTCGTGACTTTAGATAGGATGAAGGACACAAACGCATTGTAGATTGGTTCACTATTTAACTTTGAGTACGGATAAAGACATAAGAATTGCAAAAATCGATTTATTAAGTGAACATTTGCATAAATTCGTCACTGGAAGTACGTATTTAAATGATTTGAAAGTCTAACTTTCCACGGAAATTTATTCCAACAAAACTCGTTTAGCATCATAGTTTTGTACTTTTCTTTACTACTGATTGCATGATGAATCTTTAATTCAATAAACACCGTATTAGCTTGTATCGTTTTCCCGTTGGGTTGTTATGATAATCCAACACTGCAATATATTTCACAGCTGACAATGCTCACAACATAAATGACTAAGGGAATGATAGTTCTTCTATCAATATAATCTTATATGTCTGTATCCTACTACGTGTTAACTATTCTACTTAATATAACAAATTGAAGGAAAAGAAATCACTATGAGTACACGTTTATCCACATTTATCAATATCTGATTCTCTCATATCATTATTTATATTTCTTGTTGATAATGCAAATATATTTATAAATGTTCTGACGTTATCATTACATTGTACTATATGTTGTTATTTAATTGATGAATCGAGGAAATGAAAATGATGATGTCACATAATCCAGTACCAGGTATGCCACGTTTTAGACAGAACAAAAATGAAATTCCGTGTTTTATTGGTGAAATTCTGGCATAGGTTTTATCTTTAAATATTTTTCGTTAAAATGGAAAATTCTAAACATTATTTTCTATCTTAGAGGCATTCAAAAGATTACCGAAACGTTTAGTTGTAGTTTGCACCGATGCTGGTGACGTCATGGGAACTGGAATAGTTATTGGAATGCCTTTGGTTGTTGTTTGTGTTCTTTGCTTAGTTTTAGTGACTACAAATACATTAAAGGAAGCAGTCATTTTGTAGATAAACTGATAATGTTATCTGCCGAACTTCATCACTTCAATTACTATATCTTGATGATTTCTCGGAAGTGCATGTTTGCTTGGGATTTAGATTTATGTAAACCTTTACCAGATAGACAGTTTTTTACACAGTGATTCGTTGTTTATTTATAATCTGTTATCAAGACATTTTAGTTCAGTATAATACCTCTCAAAATTAGATTAAATCCTTTTCCTGTAAGATCGTCATAATTAGAAAAGAGCGTTATCTTCAATTTGTTTCCGGTAGTAACAACAGTTTTATGCCTTAATTTCCAACATTTCTTGAATATTGCGAAGTCCTCATCATCTGTGTCTTGTATCTGTTATTCAGGAAACCGAAATACAGTTTTTCCAATTAACAAAGTACATTTCCTCACATAAATAGCAATAAGAAACGGAAATTCAAGATTTCATTTGCGTTAAATTCCTAATGTAGGAAACAAAAGAAAACCTTCAAATACTCGCCACAAGGGAATCCTGGAGTGTAATGAATATCCATGTCTAATATATTGATAGTGATCTCCTCCGTGGTTCCCGGGGCCATCACGGTCCATATGTAGACTGGGTCTTTCTCGTAATGCTTTGTGGGATACCCCGGGGATTTAATGGATGATTCCTGGGATTGATGTAAAGTTATGTTTTTGGAAATTTTGTGCCTGGAACCTGAACCTTCGCTGTAGCAAATTCCTAGAATACAATCATGTGTGGTATTTTATTATTTAAGAATATTTCTAAATATATTTTACATTTTATGAAGGAACCTAGCCTGATGGATACGTGTGCCAATGTATTTAGTGTAAATTGTGATCCAAAGGTGATGACGTATGAATAATAAATTGGATGTAAGTGCATGTGCCACGTGAATCTTTTTTAACTGAAGTTCAATGGACTATAGACTAACATCCGATACGGTAATACATGTATACCACTACATGATATGGTTGTGTGGATGAATTACAGATGCTTATTACAAAGACATAATCTGATAAGTGGTGCATGAAATGTTACACTTACACAATTTTAGTCACCATATAAAGATAATTAATTGATGTAAGTTCCATCTTAATTCATAAGAAATATATGCTTTCATATTTAATTGCTTCTTTGTTGCATTATGAAAAAATCAAGTCATTACTAGAATTATAAAACTTCTACAGGGCTTACTGATCTGTAAAATGTCATAAAAACTAGATGTTTGAAGAAGGACACAAAACATACTGCTATAATGTTCTTAAAACATCGTAGTCATCATTATGTACAGATGTCATTGGTTATCAATGTAATAGTAATGATAATAAACAAATATTTTATTTTTCCAGGATGTTGTATTTAACAATAAAGTAGTCGGGCATGTCCAGAATATAAGACATACATCTATCAACAATATTCGTTGTATTCAAATGTCTATTTGATGTTTGCCAATAAACTGGAAATAAAAGAACCAACACATTATTCCACGTTCGATTGATATGCGGATTTGTCACAGAAGATATATTTAACGGTAAACTATCAACTTAATTCTATAACAAACTGAATGATCAATTTTCCCTGTCCATGAAACAATGTTCCATTATATATGATATCTATATATCGGTATGAAGAACAGTGATCAATCTAATATATCCTATAAGAAATAGAAAATAGAGAGTGGTGCAAGTATAATCCCTGTGTATACCAGAGGTGGGATTATGTGCCCAAGAGGAGTAAACATCCCCTGTCGACCGGCTACAATCCCGTAAGCCGTCAAACAACATACCACACACCAACCGTTTACCTTATCTAGATAGGGGGCTCACGGCTGGTGTCACCGATCAACAGGGATAAAAATTCCTTAATACAACGAACTTTACTGATGTGTAAATAATTTGCATATACATTGTATATGTAAATATACTTCTTAAGCATATCTCCATGTAAAAACACACTTCTACACACAAATACTCCTGTATGCATATTTACAGCTAGTCAGGGATATGTGCAAATCTGTTTACTCTTGTGAGGGAAAGCAAATTTGAAGATGGAAGCTAATATATAGAAATTGCCACTTTCTCCTTTACGTTGAGAGGTTCCTCCACGGTCTTTCTTGATGGAATACCTTTTCACTAATCTTTATAGATATAAAAACAAAGATATTTTTCTTCATTCTAAGATTATCTAACCATTGTTCATCATTGAACTTTTCAAGAACATCACTCTCAAACCATACATTTGATCGTGGTTTTCTTCAAATTCCACGCTTGTTGGAGCATCCTACTTGAATTCAAATTCTTAATAGATATGGAATAAATCTTTCCTGAATGAAGCCATTCTTATGGATGCCATGATTACAAATGAATAGAATGAGAGATTACACACTAATTTACTCACAGTACCTAAAATCACACGGGAACGCGTAGCAAATTTACAATTACACAAAGGAACAACTTTGATCATGGGTAAATATACTCATGAGTTAATTTCTCGCTTAATAAAAAGGCTTTAGGCATATGGTCGCACATTTGCTTTTTCCGTGTAACCGAGTTTGTCTTCTATTTCTTTGTTGTTGTTGTTTTTTTTTTTTTTTTTATAATTTATAGAATTGAGGAGATTGATCACTGATCATCAATCTCTTTCAGACCCTCCACAAATTAATGACAAATAGCAGTGGTTCGGAAAAATCTAATTGCTTTCATGTAGATGATATGAAAATGCTTACCAAAACTGTTTACCATAAGGATTATCATAGTCATCCACGTCATGTTAGGGTTCATAATGTAAAACTTATACGGTACCAATGGTGTGTGGTGGAACAAACTGTATCACTGTATACCAAGAACAAAATCAAATATCTAGATCACTCTTATTTATATGTTTCAACAAAAGGAAATCAAATGTCAATGCTAAAATAGCAATGGGAAATAAATGCGTACATAATTATCATTGGCAGGACGACCATGCTTTTCTGATTTCCACGAATATCGCAGTTACATCTATTGTATATGACCGGTCAGCAGCGGATGTTTACTCCTCCTAGGCATATAATCCCACCTACGGTATGTCCAGGGGTCCGTTTTTGTCCTGTTCATAATTTCTTATTCTATATAGAAGTTACAAGATATATTACTGTTTGTTATCTTCACCACTTCATGCAACGCATCTTTTCCTGACATGTTTCATGGAATTTTTATCATGCAACTGTGCTGATTTGAGTAAGGAAGATAAAAAAGCATTGTGTCCATATGTGACATAATATCAATTCAATTCTAGGCTTAAACGATTTTTTCAAAATTCATTATTCCTTTAATTCAAATTAGATCAATGTTAATCATTCAAAATTGTTTAACTCTAGATGCGGCGATTTAAATAACATATCGAGGATAAGTAGTTGTGTATTGAAAATATACATTGCATTTACAATCCCATTGGTGGATTAATCCATAATATCTAAGGCAGCGTTTCCAAGTACGACAAGTTTTGAATGGTAATTATGACGTCACAACTTACGGCACTACTTGCACAACGTTACATACGTCATAGATTATAATACATGAAATTCTCTCATTGATGCCATCGTATTACATCTGAGTTTTATGCCGAATGTACGATACTTTCGAGGATTTCCGATTGTGTAGTCGACAATACCGTGCGCCCTGACGAGTGTTTAGAGCATTAAAGTGACACGGATTATCACGTGGCTGATTTGATTTTCAGCAGGATACGATGAAGTCAATATAGGTAAATGAGGTAGAAAAAAGATGTATTCTTTGCAAATTTTAATGAATTTCATCACCAACAGAAGATTGTCCATTCTTGCTTTTTGGATATAATTTTCTTTAGTACAATAACGAAATACAATAGAAAAGAGAAATCTCGACAACCTTGTGCTCGAAATAAACAAAGCCTTTAAAACCTGTCATTTGATAAATATCGATAGAGATTTAACAAAAACAGACAAACCTGATTTCAAAAGACGGTTTTGCTCTTAATGTTAACGAACTTTACAACAAAATAGAATCTCAAACCTCTAATATAAGGTATTAATGAACATGCTGGGGCATAGCAAATTGTATTATTCAAATTTTGATATTTTACTAAATCACTGGGTACTAAAATTCATTTTACAAGTAGGGCCTCTTGATGTTTTCCAAAAGTAACATGTCACGTGATATTCAATTGAAAAACGGGAAATTATCATCAGGGTAATTTACGGCAGTTCAATCAGATTCAACATATGGGTAGTATCGTTTTGGTGTTTAACCGTAACAATTGTAATCACATTTGTGAATTTGAAGTGTAATTTCACACCAAAATGAAAGATGAAGATAACGAACAGTCATCAATCTTATAACTTCTATAAGCAATACAAAATAGAGAGTGGGGTAAATGTGGACACCTGGACACATCAGGGGTGGGATCAGGTGCCTAAAAGAAATAAGCATTCCCTGTCGACGGGTCACACCCGCCGTGAGCGCTATAGGCAAATCCAAAAACATGAGTTATCTTTCCTTGATCAGGAACGTAGTGTGCTTGCATAACAGTAGTTTAAGACTTCCGGGTAGTATATTCGAGAAGCGTCATAATCAACAGTGCAGAGGGTTGCAAAGATATTGCGGTATCATTTTACAGCAATCAAGCCAACAAATGTTAACGTTGATAAAAAAAATCACAATGCATACGTTTTCTTCATACAAATGAAAATAACCAACTTTGCATGTAAAAATGAAATTTAAAAAAATTTTATAAATAGAGGAAACACCCCCCCCCCACCCTGATAGAATGTTCTATCGTTAAGATGATGTAATTTCTTGCAGAGGGTCTGCCCTGAGACACAGTTAGATTATTCTAACTACCCCCTCCTTTTCCCAGGATTACACGTGTTTTACGACTGAAATTAGTATAGATAAGATAAGATTATAAGACTCTCATATGAGTAACCATGAAATATAAGGTGATTCCACCCGAGGGTTGCAAAAAAGCTGTGAAACCGGAAGCTTTTCCGAGGGTTTTACCGCTTTTTTTTTGCAACCCGAGGGTGGAATCACCTTAATATTTCATGGCAACTCATAAAAGAGTCTTTATATCTTATATTGCTAGAACTTTTGCGTTTTCCTATTGCCAGCGACGTCATTTTGAGAATTTTCCAATTAATTGATTTTTCGCTGTACATTAAAAATAACACCAGAATCGGATTTTACGACCTTCAATTTGGCAACTACGTTGCTGACAAACAATCGACCCACGAGTGTATAAGTGAATTGTATTAGAGATGTTCCTCTTTGAATAAGTACACAATAAATCAATAATCAGGGTGATGTGTGACGTCACTCGACAGTCCATGAGCACGAAACATTTTGACAGATCTAATCAGAATCTGAATCCACAACTGCACGTCTTTTTCTTAGAGGAGCATTGATATTGATATTTCTAAATTCCTACTTGTAACAAATTAATTTCAGAACTGACGCTGTCTAAACATCACGTGATATGACCTTACCATATGATTGGACAATACATCAGAAACTTGAAGTGGTTAAAAACACAAAATGACCTTAAATACAGACTGTTACAAAATTACATATACGATGTAGATAGAGAATGGGTTCGCATATCACAAATTACATAAATGCCATTATTTACAATAATGTAGTAGTATGTAATATTGGTGCTCTGGCAGAGTTCCATATAATGATGGAACAACAACATAACATAACACCGGTATTGTGTGAAATATTGTCATTTATTAGATGACAATTAACAAATATTATCATTCTATATAATGATAACAAAAACAGCTAAAGTAAAATTAAAAACTTGACAAAATAAAATATCCAAAGATCATCGAATAATATATACAAAACAAAAACCATCAGCCACAAGAAGCAAACAGCATGTTTACAACTCCCACACAGAGAAGTAGCTACCTAGTATAATACATCAACATCACAACCCTGAAAGATAAGGAACCAGTAGGCACATCAATATGGAAAAGCTACCATACACCACCATAAATAATGTTGAGAACTAGCTCAAATATATGTAAAGAAGCCTAAAGGCTTGTGACATGACACCTAACCGTAAGTTATGTACATAAGATACAGGAGTGAGGAATAATTCACACAGCAGTTGACTTCTGACCTGTGTGCTGAGATTTTCAGGAAGGAGACTAGAATATACACAGCAGTTAACTTCTGACCTGTGTTTTGGTTGAATTGCAAGAGGGACTAGAAAGTACACAGCAGTTAACTCCTGACCTGTGTTACTCAATTACTATTGACTAGGAAAAAAACCCACAGCAGTTGACTTCTGACCTGTAAGTTTTATTATTCTGCAACAAGGGACTAGAAGTGATATAGCATTAGATATGTGTCAAGCATTATTATATGGCGCATCTGACTTGACAACATTGAGAAGGCTAGCTATATTAAATATGGGGATAAATGAATTCAAATTGTAAAGCTTGGCAAACGTATATATCTACGAACAGCATCAGATTTCCATCTGCCCATCTTCTGAATACAGTTTTCAGAATCCCCTAACTGTGTTGCATGTGTAGCTGCCCCTATTCTGAAACTATGACCTTTATATAGAGCTGGGTTCAGGCCAATTAAGCGGATTGTGTTCTGCAAGTTTTTGGTTACAAATGCAAACGTGACTGGTTCGCCCCTATAAATTGAAATAAGGGGCCTGATTTGTGCGCAAATGGTTGTAGGTAAAGATACAGTGACTTAACTGGGCACATTTCCTGGTTGCTTGAAGCTCTAAGATTTATTTGGAAAAGGTCATGTGTTTTATTTGTTTTGAAGTTTCTTAACACTATCATTACTACAGTAGGCACTTTTTGTTGAAATTCGAATGTAACGTCATCCCTCTGACTTACTTTGTGTTGTTCACCTTTTGATTTGATAACAAGTTCCCCCAAACGCAGGAATGCATTGAATGCCAAAAGGAAAATGGACTTGAGTAAGATCCTGGAACATAAATTCTGTACTGAACAATCAACGCCTTTCATTAATTTTGACTTTATTGACGCAGTAATTGGTAACCTGGAATCTTTGCTCGGTGCAGAATGATGACACCCTTGCAGAATTTTCCGGACTAAAAATGCATCGGCGGGATCTGGGAGAGACAACACTTTGTGCACATAGGTAATTGCCGATACATGTGAAGATATACTACTGGGAGAGTAACCTGTTGAAAAAAGTTCTATGAAATTCGACAAAACTGTAGCCGTAATTGGGAGGGAATTGATTTTAGGAAATTCTAGAGCAAACAAGTCCCATGATCTTTTGTATGAGACCTTTGTAGAATTGGATAAAGCGGCTGCTAGGAGTTGGCGTGTTTGTGGGTTCAGATTTTCAAGAACGCCTGGGGAATGTGTGTTGGTTGTTGATTTAACCATGGCATGAACTTGAAGGCTGCCTGAAATTGGAATCGAGATAATCGATCAGCTGCAACATTGTGTTTGCCCGGTATATGTTTGACCCTGAAATGTATGTTCCATTTGAGGGTTGCCAACACCAGGCGGCGAACCAATTTCATAAGGAGTTTTTCTCTGGAGGTTTGCTTATTAATAACTTGAACTACCGCCAAGTTGTCAGACATAAAAAGTACCCTTTTATTTTTCATCTCATTGCCCCATATTTCAATAGCCAACACTATTGGGAAAAGTTCCTTAATTGCAATTTGATATTCCTTCATATTGTCTTGCCAATGGGATACAAACGAATGGGACCCTAAAATGGCAGCAAACCCCATGGACCCAGCAGCATCGGTATACAATGTGAGGTGATCGGAGGAAAACCATTTTTGTGACAAGAAAACTGATTTCCCATTGAAGGTGGACAGAAATGTGAGCCATGTTTCCATGTCAGCTTTTGTTTCATGGGGAAGTTCAATCAAGTCATTGATATTTTTTACACCACAGGTCAAATCAATTAAACGCCTTAAGAAAACACGTCCAGGAACAATAACAGAGCAAGCAAAGTTCAATAACCCAATTCATGCTTGAAGATCACGTAAATTTGTATGATTTTTTCCTTGCATGTCTAAGAGTTTTTGTTCGACCTTCCTAACTTTGTCCAGGGGAAGACGTGCTTCCATTTTTATTGAGTCTATCTCAATGTCATAAATAGTTATGGTTGTGGTGGGGGGTGGGGGTGGGGGTGGGTTTTTTGACATTTTGATAGGTACCCCAATCTTCTTACACAAGTAGAGGAAATTTGCTAGATCATTTTTACAATTAGGTGAATCAGTTGGGCCAATGAAGAAAAAATCATCTAGGATGTGGGACATGCCCCCTGTACTATACCTCGACTGCATAACCCACTGTAATGCTACACTTAACTGTTCAAAAATCTGACATTTACTGCTTGCCCCCATTGGTAAGCATTTGTCAAAGTAAAAGTTTCCATTCCAGGAAAAACCTAATAAGTGATAGTCAGATGGATTGACAGGGATTATTCTAAAAGCATCTTCTATATCAGTTTTTGCCATCAAGCAGTACTTGCCATATTTTTGAACTAGCTGAATAATCCAGTTAATGGTGTCATAATGTACAACCGAGTCTTATCTGGGTATGTTAACATTGACCGAATTTTCTTTTGGGAAAGATAGATCATGGATAATTCTGAATTTTCCTGGTTCAGACTTTGGTAAAACTCCTAGAGGGGATGAAACAAAAGGGTCAAATGGTGGGCATGAGAAAGGACCTGCTATACGGTTGAGTTCTAGACTCTTCTTGATGTGATTTTCTATAATATCGTTATGTAGTAATGCTGAATTGTGGTTTTTTGACAATGGGGCTATTGGAGTTGTAGCACAACTCAGAGAAAACTCATATGTAAATCCGTCTACCAAATAGGCCTTCAGCTCTATATCATACCCCTCTAACTCTTTATTTAGCATATTTGGTTTTACAGGGGTTGGCAGCTCTGTTCTCTGGGAGTGTTTGAGATGCAGAGGTACATTTATATTTGGGGTGCTGGCCCCTACATGACTAACAGGTGTGGGAGAACTGGCATGGGGTGTTTTTGCATTTTTCTCCTTGGTTGAATGCAAAGCAAAAGCGGACTCTTCCCGCTTGCTTTCTACGACTACCCAGAACGATTGGGTTTTAGGGACAGCGCAATACATTTTCCTCTTAGTTCTTCCACTGGTTTTTGCCATGCAAGGTCCACTGATTCCTTTAATTTTCTAAAGGACTCATCATAGGTCCTCCATGTTGCATCACCATAGAGCCTATGCATTTCTCTAATGAGGTTCATGTATTTTTAGGTGGGGGGCCTCTGATGAGTCCTTTTGAATTCTGATGCTCGTGAAAATCAAGAAGGCATCAGTCCATTGATTGATTGACATGGGGTTTTTTGCCTTCATTGTATGCTGTACATTAATAACCCCCGGAGAAATGGATAGCGTAAGAGGGTCTTCTTCCTGATGAGACAGCAGTATTCTTAGATCAAAGAATTCATTAGCCCAAATTTTTGATTTTATTTTGGGAGACACTGTCGCACCAAGAGGAATCCCCTCTGTTGCAGAAATTATATTATTTGTGTTCATGGAACTTGTGCCTACTGGCTCACCTATACTAGCACTCAACAATTGGGATACTACTGTTGCTAATGTATTCTGTGAGTCATTGACCACTTGCCCAGAAGGAAATGGCTGGTTTTTCGCCTAAGACTCTGTTTGGTCTAAGCATTGGGGCTGAGGATTAGACTGGTCTTTTTCCTGTGATTGTTGCACAAAAGGCTCACTGTCTCTGGATAAGGGAAGTGCCGACTCCTCCAAAAAGGACGACGCCTGTTGTATTTTACATATTTCTTTTGCGAGTTTTGCATAATCGATGCTCTCAGTAGCAACCGTTTTTGGACGCTTGGAACTTGTCCCAGACCTCTTTGATGTACTAGACTGGTCTTCAAGCTCAGTGCCCCTTGAGACTGGTCCTCTCTTGCGTCGGGCATGTTTTGTGCCTACAAGACATCGAACTGTATTATAACATGAATCAATACAATGATATATTTTCTGAGCCTTGTACAATTCTAGTACATCACTTATGGCATAATCATGATGGTGCCCATTTTATGCTATTTTCACACAGTATTTAAAGGTATCATCATGTATAAAACCTTTAACATACATGTACCAAGACAATCGACTAATCAACTGAGGAGTGCAACTTGCTAAAACTTACAGGCCTGCTAGAAAATGCCTATAATTCTCAAGGTGATTTTCGACCCAAAATACGACTCAGAGTATGGCGAAGAAACACTGAACGTTGACTGTGAATAAGGAACCAGACACTTCATTCAGAAAAACACATTGCTCTACATGAGAGAGAAAAATACTACTCTGCATGTGAGTCCGAAGCACACTATTCAGCTTGTGGCTTACAAACACAACTCTGCGTGTGACTAACAAACACTACTCTGCGTGTGACTAACAAACACTACTCTGCGTGTGACTAACAACACACTACTCTGCATGTGACTAACAAACACTACTCTGCGTGTGACTAACAAACACACTACTCTGCGTGTGACTAACAAACACACTACTCTGCGTGTGACTAACAAACACACTACTCTGCGTGTGACTAACAAACACTACTCTGCGTGTGACTAACAAACACTACTCTGCGTGTGACTAACAAACACTACTCTGCGTGTGACTAACAAACACACTACTCTGCGTGTGACTAACAAACACACTACTCTGCGTGTGACTAACAAACACACTACTCTGCGTGTGACTAACAAACACACTACTCTGCGTGTGACTAACAAACACTACTCTGCGTGTGACTAACAAGCACTACTCTGCGTGTGACTAACAAACACTACTCTGCGTGTGACTAACAAACACTACTCTGCGTGTGACTAACAACACACTACTCTGCGTGTGACTAACAAACACTACTCTGCGTGTGACTAACAAACACACTACTCTGCGTGTGACTAACAAACACTACTCTGCGTGTGACTAACAAGCACTATTCTGCGTGTGACTAACAAACACTACTCTGCGTGTGACTAACAAACACTACTCTGCGTGTGACTAACAACACACTACTCTGCGTGTGACTAACAAACACTACTCTGCGTGTGACTAACAAACACTACTCTGCGTGTGACTAACAACACACTACTCTGCGTGTGACTAACAAACACTACTCTGCGTGTGACTAACAAACACTACTCTGCGTGTGACTAACAAACACACTACTCTGCGTGTGACTAACAAACACTACTCTGCGTGTGACTAACAAACACTACTCTGCGTGTGACTAACAAACACTACTCTGTGTGTGACTAACAAACACACTACTCTGCGTGTGACTAACAAACACTACTCTGCGTGTGACTAACAAACACACTACTCTGCGTGTGACTAACAAACACACTACTCTGCGTGTGACTAACAAACACATTACTCTGCGTGTGACTAACAAACACTACTCTGCGTGTGACTAACAAACACTACTCTGCGTGTGACTAACTCTGCATGTGACTAACAAATACACTACTCTGCGTGTGACTAACAAACACTACTCTGCGTGTGACTAACAAAAACACTACTCTGCGTGTGACTAACAAACACACTACTCTGCGTGTGACTAACAAACACTACTCTGCGTGTGACTAACAAACACTACTCTGCGTGTGACTAACAAACACTACTCTGCGTGTGACTAACAAACACACTACTCTGCGTGTGACTAACAAACACACTACTCTGCGTGTGACTAACAAACACACTACTCTGCGTGTGACTAACAAACACACTACTCTGCGTGTGACTAACAAACACTACTCTGCGTGTGACTAACAAATACACTACTCTGCGTGTGACTAACAAACACTACTCTGTGTTTGACTAACAAATACACTACTCTGCGTGTGACTAACAAACACTACTCTGCGTGTGACTAACAAACACTACTCTGCGTGTGACTAACAAATACACTACTCTGCGTGTGACTAACAAACACTACTCTGTGTGTGACTAACAAACACTACTCTGCGTGTGACTAACTCTGCATGTGACTAACAAACACACTACTCTGCGTGTGACTAACAAACACTACTCTGCGTGTGACTAACAAACACACTACTCTGCGTGTGACTAACAAACACTACTCTGTGTGTGACTAACAAATACACTACTCTGCGTGTGACTAACAAACACTACTCTGTGTGTGACTAACAAATACACTACTCTGCGTGTGACTAACAAACACTACTCTGCGTGTGACTAACAAATACACTACTCTGCGTGTGACTAACAAACACTACTCTGCGTGTGACTAACAAACACTACTCTGTCTGTGACTAACAAATATACTACTCTACGTGTGACTAACAAACACTACTCTGTGTGTGACTAACAAACACATTACTCTGCGTGTGACTAACAACACACTACTCTGTGTGACTAACAAATACACTACTCTGTGTGTCTAACAAACACACTACTCTGCGTGTGACTAACAAACACACTACTCTGCGTGTGACTAACAAATACACTACTCTGTGTGTGACTAACAAACACACTACTCTGCGTGTGACTAACAAATACACTAATCTGCGTGTGACTAACAAACACATTACTCTGCATGTGACTAGCAAAACACACTACTCTGCGTGTGAATAAGAAGTACACTACTCTGTATGAGAAAGAAGCACACTATTCTGCGTGTGAATAAAAGCGATCTGACTATTCTGCATGATCATGGTGACAAATAAACACCCTACTCAGTGTGTGAATAAATAAACACCAACTCTGTGTGTGACTTAAGAAGCGCACTACTCTATATATGAAAAAAAATGCAATATTATATGACTACTGCACAATTCCTTATATATTAGTAACCCACTAAATTGCATGTGATAACTGGTTACTATAACATACTATGTCAGAAATAAGGGTTATCAAGTCCTTACTGTATTTAGTCACCTCAGGATAAATACAACCAGACATGGTCAAATGATAATAAAGCAACTTGCCAGTTTCGTACACTCTGCACGATTTGCCAAGATGAGGCAATGAATTACAAGTATGCTAAATTGCTTCAAAACAAAACAGAAAAACGTAATAAAGTGCCATGCTTATCTGGAGTGCTGAAGGACAGCTATCCTAACACTGTGCATATATTTTTTCATGTGCGATGATGTGGCGTCAATGTGCACTCCGTCTTTTCTTAGGTAGGTCAGGTCCGTCCAAAAACCACGGTGCGACCACAAGTGGATTCCTTCAAGCTTCGCAATTTCAGTCCGCAGCAAGCTGTTTACTGTTATTACGTCATCGTTGTAAGAGGGACGCGATGCCCAGGGTTGTCGTCGTAGCAACTGGCCTATTATAACTGATCGCACACCTACCCCCTCTTTTAGATATTGAGCATAGGAGATAATGTCTGCGCACACTTTTTCTGGATTTGTTTGGCATAAGTCATTTCCACCCATTTGAACAAAGCACAGTCCGGGAGGATGGTTAAAGTTAAAAAATTCAGGGCACAGAGATAGACGTGGAAAGGTCAGACCTCCTCGTGTTATGAAATTCACATTAAACAAGTTGCAATCAAGTTTTAAGTGATACATCTCAGCCGATGTGTAGGTAAATTCCTTTAAACGACGGATATATGAGTGACCGATAACATAAACTTCCATCGCCATCTTCTCAGATTGGACGGAGCCTGCCTTGTCCTGGGAATACGCGATAAAACAAGTTGAACTTACTTTTTGTCTCGAAATCAGACTTTGTAAAAACGTCTTTTAGGGCTTTAGTGATTGTTTTCTTTATTTCTCTTGACACCGCACTTATCGTAAAACAGGATAAATCGCTAAAACTTCTAAATTCCTCCTTGTAACAAATTAATTTCAGAACTGACGCTGTCTAAACATCACGTGATATGACCTTACCATATGATTGGACAATACATCATAAACTTGAACTGGTTAAAAACACAAAATGACCTTAAATACAGACTGTTACAAAATTACATATACAATGCAGATAGAGAATGGGTTCGCATATCACAAATTACATAAATGCCATTATTTACAATAATGTAGTAACAGATCATGTACTCTCTATGTAATAGCTCCTGAAAACTGAGTGAGTTCAATAGCCAGTAATTTTCTCAAAACTTGACGAAAAATCAAAATCCTTGCTATATGAACACCTTCAATACCTATATAAACACAGTGTAAAATAAGAAGATTATCACTTGAAAGCTGTGGTAGGAGTTCATGGAACAAATCATGTACCCTCTTTCTAATATTTCCTTCAGACAAATTTCAACAACCTGTTTTTCCCCCTCAAAATGTGAAGACAATCAAAATCCCTGGCACATGTACACATTCAAACACTTCGTAAAACAAGATGATCCTCACTTGAAAATTGTCGGCGGAGTTCGCCGAACAAATTATGTACCCTCCATATAACAATAATTTTCAAATAAAGGGACACAATCCCTCCAAGAGAAGTTAAAATGGATCAAAAATCCAAATCAATCCAAAATAATCCACTAGGAAGCTTCATAGCAAGTTTCAGCTTGATATGCCACAGAGAAAGGAAATTAGAAACAGAAAACCTCGAGCGGATGGACGGACAGACGCACAAATAGCGCTGTACTACAATGCGTCCCATCTAAAGACGGCCGTATAAAAACAGTATCGCAAAACAGAATGGTCAAATGAAAGGCATATCATTGCAAACTATTATCAAGAGTTGCTATAGTAACGGTGTACATCTACTAGTTTACGGGAGAGTGGACATGGAGTCCACACTATAGGTCCCTGTCTCAGGTGACATTAGCCTCCTTGATATACATGTACCCTTTAAATTTTGGCAAGTTTCATGAAAGTCGTTTTAATGTCCGTAATGGATATATGCCGAATATTGTTCTATATGTAAAATTATCTCACTGTCTGATAATTTTCCATATAGAACAGTAGTTGCAATATATCTTACATTGCCATTTAAATGTCCAAAACTTACCTGGAAGAGTCCGATAATAACACAATAGGAACTCAGGCATGAATGGTGAGTGGTTGTTCTACCCGATACTGTGTAATAAGTGAACAAAAGGAAAGTGAAAGTTTTTTTTACTGTAATATTTTATTTCATTCATTCAAACAAAGCTAGTTCAATGTAGCAGTAGTGATGGGAAGTGGTGAATAAATACTTTCAACACAGAACACTTTAAGGGAAAGTGGGTCTGATATAGATACGGACAATATTATAGATGATATCATGAACATGGAGAAGGAAAATCCTAGTTTTAATTTAAAATTTGAATTGGATGATACCCTCACCACGGGCTTAGATTTCAAATGTCAGCCAGAGGAGATCAAACCCAAAGAGACGAAAAGATTCACAGAACCTCTGTCAAAATTGGACATAAATTCGCTTATTATTTTCATGCTTCGTGGTGACAGTATCATCCAATTCAAATATTAAATCAAAACCAGAATTGTCCTTTCCATGTTGATAGATGACTATGATACTGTCCGTATCTATATCAGATCCACTTTTTCTTCTTCATCGTCAACTTCCCATAGTTATGTAGCAATATTACATCATCACCTGCATATGGTGTTGATATCTCTCAACTGATTCGATACGCAGGAGTTTGTTCTGCATATGGTGAGTTGTTAAATCGAGACAGGCTACTGACAAACAGGTTGATGGTGCAGAGGATTTCAACAGTCTCGTTTAAAGTAAGTGATTCGCAAATTCTATTGTCGTTATAACGATCTAGTTTGCCAATACAACCTATCAGTGGGTCAAATGCTGTCTGACTTGTTTTATACTGATTGTTAGGCCGTTCTTGGCATGTGATGATTTTGATTACAGATAAATCCGTTTACCTGATCAAGATGTAGAGCTCATGACGGTGTGAACGGTAGACAGTGGATGCTTACTCCTCCAAGCACCTGATACCATCTCTGGTTTATCCAGAGGTCGGTGCTTCTCTCCCAACTATATATTTTGTGTTGCCTATAGGAGTTATGAAATTGATCTATGTTCATTATCTTCACCTTTTATGTACATATGTTCATTTATGTATTTGTGATACATTTATTCAGAATATGCATTATGATAAAAATTGAATCTGAAAACGGTTTAACGCGCTATATACTTGTACATGTGCACTGTAATATACATATGTACTGCTATGAACCCTTGATTAAAGTTTACACAAACTACATATACAAACTGCATTGCACTTTAAAATTTCTTGTGCGTTAAGTTGTCGAGAAAAAATATTTTCGAGTTAAGGGTGAAAATGATATTGAAATCGGTTATGAAATGACGTAATTCGAAACTTTACATTGATTTTATTACGTGTATATGTGAGTACTCCCATGTGAAATTTAAGGCACATATAACTGTATGTTTTACTTTACTTTAATTCCCCTTCCTTCCATTTTTAAAAAAAAATATCCATAAGGTTAATCAAATTTAAGAGAAGTAATTTATGTCTTTCCTGCAATACCTATATATGTATGAAAAATATCAAATATATCAGAAATGCAGAAGTTGAAATCGATGCCAAAACATTCGTTCCCATCTTGGACCAAAGCGTGCCAATCTCGGATGAGAACCGTTCGTTCCCAATCTGAGAGTGTTTCGTTCCCGATAAAAACTGTTCTGTTTTCGCTGAGAACCGTTCGGTTCAAACCGTGCAGCGTTCGTTCCCCAAAAGAAATCGTTCGTTTCCAAACCGTTCAACCTTCGTTCAACGTTCCACTTTTGTAGTAGTACGCTTTCAGGGACTGTACACGAACTCACTATCAATAGTTCTTGGGATCAGAAGGACTTATTATACTACATAAATTATGGCACACACTGTTTCAGTGCAGTACCCAGGTTTGGGTGTGGTATTCGGATGATATTGATCACCTTGTTTGAAATGAAAAGACCTTTAAAGTATTAAGAAATTATCTCATAGGATACGTAAATATGGATTTAGAACAGTTGATAACCAATAATAAGTTCTCCAATGAAAGTGAATGAGTATAACCAAAGGAATGACCAAAATAAAAAAAAAAAATAACTAGGTTCTGAAATGAAAAGAAAATCTGGAGTTACGACCCTAACAAACTTCCATACACTGTGAAAAATAAAGTGTTATAAAACTAATATACTTCTGTACACCTCAAAGTAATATAAGGTAAAGCTAAATGTAAATATTGGGATAACCGAAATATAAAAACATCAACTTTGAAAAATGCTAGGATAAGGGATATCTAATTTTACCCTGAACCGAGGTAAGTTGACTCTACTAAGATATCTACATATCTAACTTTTTAAAACAGTTTCCGAAAAATACGTTATGTTCATTTACCGCATGTTGAAAACCCCACTCTTTGTACATGAAATGAATCGAACACGAAGTTTTTGTAAAGCACGAACATAAAATTTCGACCCTTGCAGAGTGACTAAATCTACCATTGTACCTCCTTATATAGAATTGACAAACCAATAAGCTACTGAAAATGAACGCTCAATCTGATAAGCCAGGATTAAGCCTCTTAGCCAATGAAATTTTGTTCGAGAAGACTGGTAAGATGGCGGGTACGATTCATAGGATATGATAGTAATAGGTAAACGTGTGAAAAATCGAAATATTCGTTTTATATTTTCCGAAATGAATAGAACGTATTATAGACATAATATAGATGTTGTATGTGCAATAATCACGTCATTCAAAGCTAGTCAACATTAAAATGGCCACACCCCCTCTACAAATGAAAAATTACAACTTTTGTACATAAAAAGAAAAACAAAACAATTTTGATATTCAACAGTTCATTTGAATTTTCTGTATGTGGTCCCAAACATTATAATTTTAAGGGAAATGGAACAGAGGTTCTCTGGGCAGCTGTTTCTGCTACTCCCGCTGAACATCGATCATCTCTACTTGCTCTATGGATCGTTTTCCTTGGAGATCTAACAAGTCCTGGTTCTATAAATTTCTGACTCCGGTTAAAGTAAATCTGTCATTATAATAATTAAATAAAATATCATGTGATATTATATAATTCCAATGTTATTTATTACAACTGTTTTGATTAGACAAAAATAAACATTTACCAGAGTTTACACATCAATATACATGCATCTGAAAACACGATGCATTCATACGTGCCTGAAAAAATAACGTAGTGCGGAAAAACTACAAAATATGAAATTGTTAATAGAATGAAAATGTGTGTGAAGTCCGATCATTTTACTCACAAACTTAACATAAAAAGTGCTTCCCACTTTTAGTCAGTCTGTGAGTAATATGTCAGGAGTTTACACATCGATAAATTCTTCAAAATAAATGTTTAATCCTATAATGAATGAGGGTTTATAAGTGTCGTATACTCCTCCATTCTATAGGAATATATTGTAAGCAGAAAATGTAATACTTATGAGTACAAAGACTATTTCTGTAGTGAATGTTTATCATATAAACTACATATGTAAATTTAGAATAATTGAATAATAGACTGAATGTACTATTAAGAAGTAGATATCTTAACAGAAGATTCAGTCTTATATTTACTTCATCGGGATATGGGACTCGATCGACAGGAGATGCTTACTCCTCTTAGAAACCGTGTCCCACCTCTAGGATGTAAAAGGAGCAGTGTCTGTACTACTCGTAAATCTTTATTTTTTATAGCAATCATGAACATTCATAAAACGAACAGCGATCAATCTCATCACTCCTATATATAAGATTTGGGCAAACACGGTCCCTTGGACATACCAGATGTGGAATCAGATGCCTAGAGGGAGTAATTAAGCAACCCTGTCGACAAGTCACATCCGCCATGAGCCCTATATTTTAATCAAATAAACGGAGTAATCCGTAATCAATAAAAGTGTGTAAACAAACGCCTAACAATTGATATAAACACTTTAGGGGTACATGCTATTTTACAAGTAGTTGATGCAGTTAATCAATACTTACTACACTGTTCCATAATCTTACAATACGTATTCCATATTTCTCACTACTCTCCGAATGTCATATCATCTTTCTTCTTGTTTTCCATCTAGTATAATTGGAATATTCTATCCTCGCGAGTACACTTGAAATTACATGATTTCCTCTGTTTCATGTAATAGTATATTATAGCATAAATTCAGAAAAGAAATATTTAGAAGCATTGAACTTACTGTATGCCAATAGGGTGTTTCTGAGGCACAGAAACTGCAATCTTGAAATATAATTTTACATACTACATTTCTGCTGTAGAATGAACATACACTACACAGCAAAAACAATCCATACTTACTTGGAGCGAGGGGTACTCCAATACTTGCAAATGTATATTTTGGGGTGAATCCCTCTATAACACTTGCGATTTGCAAAACGTTGTATGTTGTATGTTTGCAAATGGCTCTTGGTTATAAACTTTACCTGAGGTCGATTTAATTGGGGATAGGAATTGTTATAATGATGTAGGAGCTACAGATAGAGTGTTGGATTTAAGTACTTCTTAAATAAAAATCACAACTGCTTTATTTCAATATCAACTCCGATTAAAAGCGTCACAGTTCTTAGAAAGAGTAGATGTTCAAGGAAATATTAAGTATGGTTCCATGTAAAAATCAGGCAGAGGGTGATAAGTCGACCGCCAGGGATTGAGCCGATACTTATATATATGGTAACATTGTTTATAGGAAATCATTCGATGATAATATTTTTTTCATATGACGCACCTTCACAGAGCTGTGTTACTAAAAATAGAATACCCATGTTTTGACCAAAATTGACTCATAAAAATGCTATATTTTCTTAAAGGTTTTGTTACATTAAAAGATCATACATTTTCAAATGGCTTATATAAAATGAAGAAGATGGCTACTGTTTACGAATTTCTGTTGTCACAGTGATTATTTGCTATGTGTTACCATGGTAACCGTTGCTGTAATTAACGAAAGGATTTTCTAACGGAAAAACATTCCAACTTTAAGACCATTTTTCTCGAAACAACAAACACTTTCAAAAAAGTTTGATAATTAGACGGATAAAGTACATGCTATTGAATAATTTTTAATCAATATTTTTTTGAAAGTTTTTACTGTACTCGGAAAAAATATATGAAGATTGTGAAAAATGGCGGGAAAATAATATATTTTCATGTTTTTAAGTTTTCTTCTACTTACAAACAAGTACACTTTTCTGTCATGTTCTAGTAATTATCATATTTATTAATATCTAAAATGATCTTCTTTATGTGTCTACATACCATAATGATATGTCTATAGATGTAAATGCGAGAAACGATGCATAGCATTTTGGGTCGGGATCGAAAGTCCGTTTATTATTAACCCATTTCTTTCAGATTTCCTCAGGTTATTGTAAACAACTTATTAGACCGGCCTTTATAGGATATTTTGCACTGAATGGCAAGTTTAACTTGCAAGTATTTTTGGCTGGATAGTTTGGAGTGGGTGGGTAATTAACAGATTAAAGAAAAAATGCTTGGTTGGCAATTGTTTTTCATTTTGAAATACGCCTATCAACAACTCTTTTGAGGCTGGTCAACGACGAACGTTGTAGGTTGCTCGAATCTCGAATGACAAGAAATTGGCATTATAGTCCCGAGTATAAAGAGAATGAATGTCCATGCTCTCTTAAAACGTATATCTTCAGAAAAACAAAACTGAAAATACATTCAACATGTTCAAGAGAATCCTATATGATAAAACAAAGATATAATTTATCAACTTTTGTGTTTTACCCTAAATGATTCACTGAAAATATCTTTTATTTGAAAAATCATTTTGAATTCATTTTTGCTCTATGTAATATGAAATTTAAAACATTTATTACAAAGCATCTGGACATTAAAAACCTTTGGCTAACAATTCTAGAAACATGATATGGCTCAAATTTTAAAATAAACTTTTTAGCACTTGATTTCCTTATGAATCCTTCGTAAGAGTGGAACAAAAACTTTTAGTGAAATGTACGTTTTTACAGTCGTATAATATATATGGTTGTTCAGGAAAAAATGAGAACAGAAACTACAGACATTTGTGTCATTAATATTGTAAAATTTGGACAGTTTATATTGATTTTATATAATTTTATGAAAATACATGTAATGTAGAGGTGAGATTGTTTAAAATTCAATAATGTAGTTTAAAAAATATAAGTTGACTCATTTATCATGTCTATGGCACTATCTTTTACCAAGTATGATTACAAGTTGCTTTCAGATGACAAAACAACTGTGTTTTACATAATCCATGTAGATATTAGTGTCTGTAAAGTGAATTGAAAATGAATTCTTAATTATTTCATCAATACATTCCATTATCTATAAGATTTTTTAACAGTTGCAACTTGTAAGTTTAGATCCTTTATAAACTGCATACTGATAAATGTACACGGAAGAGTTCCTTGAAGCTTAAACATTTTATTTCAAAATCATACTTTTTTAAAAGTGTAACCCCAAACAAGGCATAAACATGATAAAGGAACAAATGAGCACAGAAATATATTTGTTACGAACATATTTACAAAGAAGAGGCAGATCCAGAAACAAAATATAAGGGTGGGAATGGAGGGGTTGTGACTCATGTCTGTACCTTCTCCATCCAGAAAGGGGTGGGTGAAGACCCCAAAAATTGCATATTAAAATAGACCATTTGAGGTATTCTATGATGCATCACATTATACATGTATTTTTGCATGTCAACACAACTTCATTACACAGTTCAACCCATTGGTGCTTAATTTTTTCATATGTTGTTTCCCTTTCGAATTTGGGTACATTAGGAATTTCAGTTGAAATAATTTGAATAAACACCATATATAAGAATGCTTTCATGTTTATTTGACACTTTGTCATTTATTTCTTCATAAAGTTTTGATATTTTGTTTGGATTCAATTTTTTAGACTGTCTTGATGTTCAACATTGAATTTATGGACTCCTTTGCTTTCCTTTTGTAATATTGTCTTGTACTTTCACTTGGTTTGATTGATTTTCCTCCTGTCACCACTTTTAAGTATGTCCTTGGGTTTTGCAGAGACCTACAATACAATAAGATAGACACTGATTTTCAGGACACAAGAATTTACTTATTTTTCTCTCCTCAATATATAATATATATTTTTTTAGTTTTTGAGAATGTTTGAACATTCTATATCATAAAACTTTAAATTAAAGTACACACCTCAGAGCCTAGTGATCATAGTACATATTGATATTTAAATTATCCATGTAGTTAGAAAGAATAAAAATACTAAAACAGCATATATAACTTTTGAAAACAAGAAATGCTTAAAGAAACTTGTATATGGCATTGAGAAGGTGTTCCAAATACTCTAAATCAGTGACAAGTAGGTTCAGATACTAGTCAGGGCAACAGCTATATCAGGTTTTGAGTCTGGTTTCTGAGTAACCAATATTTTCCTATAATGGGGGGAGGGGGGTGACTTTGACCTCATTATCAGAAGGGGTCATATAGTGCTTGTATATCAGGATTATTTATATAATACTGCTCTACCAAGTTTAAGGTTTATAAAACATTTACACTGTAGATTCATTGGTACATATGTGTAACATGTATTTACCACAGAGGTTTCCAATGCATGTAGTGATGGTAATGACACTCCATGATGCTGGTATGAAAACTTTAAAGAAATATACATTAACTAAATGACTTGACCTTTGTTATATTTATATATTATTATTAGAAATATACATTCAAGAACCCATGCATTGACCAGTCCCCATGACCATATCAAATTGAGGCAGACTTTAAATAGTAATATAATAGATATCTCATAAAAATGTCAAGAAGACTCAACTTAGTGTTATTGATTGATATAAAGATTTATAATTAACATTATGAATTGTTTGACAATAAAATGGAATTTTTTAAAATCTAAAGACCCTAAATATTTTCTTTGATATGTCAAATAGTATGCATATATTTTTAAAATACGAATTCTGATTTTGTCAAAAGCTGGATGGTGACCACTACACCAAATGATTTTGTGCATATGAAATAATATTTAAAAAATTGTGTGTGTTTACATAGAATACCTTGAAGGGAAAAAATGATGTGTATTTAAAATAAATTGAAGAAAAAAATTCCTTCAAAACTGAGATTTGAACCCGGTAACTCCGACTTGTATAATTGAGGATTACTTTATATACTAAACATTGCATCTCACAAAGTCATATCATGTTTTATATTTTTATATGCAAATTCGACAGAAATCTACATGTAGTATATAAAACCACACTCTTTTGAGATGATACCTACTCCTACTGATCTTCAGTTAGGCATAATCTACATTTCTATCTGAGAGAGGAAGCGTTTGTGTGGAGGATACGTAGATGTCTGCTATTATTACAGACCATTACAAATGAAACATGCCGTCGATTAGCCTAGGCCTACAACATATCATAGCGTAACTGTTGAAAGTATGATACTTTTTGAAACAAGGGAGTAGGTGTCATCTGTACACAGTCGTCTCATACAATGCTACATTGTATAATACAACATTCGTTATGATTTTTATGCTACAGTACCCGCAACGTTATTCTTGACATGATAAACGATAGAACACGATACACGCACGATACGATAGGATACACGCACGATACGATAGGATACACGATAGACCTGATAAACGCAAAACACGATAAACGATCTTCACGATAAACGAAAAACCTTATAGAACTTTTATACATATTTCGAAGCGATTTAGACAAAACGAAATTGAATATAGCTGTATTATAGCGAAATAAATGGTGTTGATAACAACTCCGAAAAATATAAACATACATGCAAATAACATGTACTTCCAAAATGATATCTAATTGGAAGGTACATGTAATATACGCACAAATAAAGGCATTACTTTTCTGTAATTGTTGTTGTTTTGTAATAAAGGGCGTTATTTTCAAAACTCGTCGCATCTTCCGTTGCAACTAAATGTGATCGTTTTCAACACGAAACTTTTGCTACCAGTATAGAAGACTCTAGCTGTCTCTTCAGCACACATGTAAGTATAATTATATTCTTATCTTGCTACTAGCACTAATGGAAATACTTGTTTTATTCATAAAAATTATGTTCGTATATATTTTAATTAATTTTGTCATTCACCTTTCTTGTTTTGTTTTAGGATTTTTTATTTATTTCTTTGTTAAATGCATTAATTGGTCCAGTTTCACATCGCAGTGTCGTGTATTTCTCATATATCATTTAGCATTATTCCTTCGCACTATCTGAATATCGATAAATTTGGACAAGCGATTGCAGGTGTTTACCACCATAAACAAAAGTGTATCCCTCTCAGACAACCCGTAGGCTCTATTAAAAACTCTGAAATCATTGGGAGGGAATATACCAATTAGTTGGCGTTGAGTGCTGTCAAAACACATCCCTGAACAGGACCTATGTCATACAGGTAGAATGAACGGGTTCCCAATTATCGACCAATTAATTGACAAAGTACACAGTGCTGGACAGGTGTGGGTATCCTTCATACTGACTTTAGACCCTATAAACACACCCTATTCTTAAAATGGTAGATCTACTCAGTTTAGGACTTCCTTTAAGGGTATACATGTAGGTATACCTAAAACCTTTACACATAGATCAGTTGAATAAGGAAATCTGAAGTGACTGGTGGTACATGTACATGTATATAGGACTTCGCAGGTGAAAGTTATTCTATTGGACGTAAACAGTAAGTATTACCCAAATCATTATATTCTGGATTTTTACTTTAGGGCAGCAAAGTTCAAAGATAAGGATTGAAAACTGTAATATTTTGAATACATTTATGGTTGCTCATTACACTAAAGGCTCGTTTAAACGCATAATTTCACCATCGAAGGCGTGATACAAGCTCTGTTTTTCAATCTGATTTTTTTGTGATTTTTGTTTTTGAATGATGAAAATTATAAGAGATTTTAGAATACAGACTTAGTATACCATACGAACATATATAAATACCTTATATAAAACCTGCGGCGAAGATTTGTATCTATATACAAATACAATACAAATATTTATTGGCACAAACACAATCACAAGAATTGGCAAAGGCCCTTTGAACATCAATACATAATGTTTACATAATTTTTCTGTATTCAAAACAGTCTCTAATAAATTTCACAGTCATGTTTTTTAAATGAAAAGAAAAAAAATGTTTATGAAAATTTAACGGTTCAAATACGAAAAATAGCGATGTTTCTGAAATGGTCACATCATTTCAATTTCTTTTTAAAATATATTTGCATGTTAAATATATATTGTATCCCCCCCCCCCCAAATATATAGATATGGCAAGGAATAAGGACTCCATTTTAAGGTGATACTTTTGTACCCTAGGTTACATGCTATATATGTCTATACTAGAAAGTTACAGAAAGGGTACAGTACAACTCATATGGAAAATGAAAGTAAGGAATAAATATAATGGCATATATGCTCTTGTCAGATTTGGAGAACAGGGAATTTAGAGAGAATGGTTACACAGGGTACACTTGGTTACAGATGGTGACAACTCTATATTAAATGGATACAAGCTGAATTTTCTAAGTATAGAATTAAAAAAAAAGAAGACATGTTTCTTGAAGAATTTAGTCATAGATTTAAAAACAAAACCACTACAACAAATATGCATTTCAATTTTCATAGATATAAATTATTTTCTGCAATGGAACGTCGACCAGAGTATAATCTAGCTTGGAATTGGTGGAAATCTTTGAAAATGATTGCTAGGTCTGGTAAACTGTAAATAATTGAATTATCGAATATACTGTGCTCAACCTGTCTTATTTTGTTTCACTTTCACTTTGGTTGTCAAGGTGGCAGGGGACAGTTTCTTTGGTTTTGAAACATGTGGATAGGGGGGGATACACCAAAGTCAGATTATGACAGACTAATGAAAAATCATATTTCCATTTTATGTCAATATTTGTATTTCATATTAGTGTAGTTAATAAATTATGACCCTAAATTACATGTAATCTATAAATACTGGTGCTGGTGCACAAAACATGCTCTGAGCAGGTTCCCCTTTTTTGCTTTGATTTTCCCTCATTTGGGCTAATCCGCACCACCCCCACACCATCACAGTACCAAACATGGGGATTTAGACACTGTTCACAATCTAGAACCCTATCTGCCCTTCTCAAAAATCTACCTCTCATATGGGGCCATCCACCTTCCCTCACAGCTACAGACCTTTTGCTAGACCCTGCATGTTTTCACCGGAATTTCTTCAGCAACTGACCACGGGTCTTAGTTTCGTATTTGCACCCATCTATATGCTAGGAATCATGGTGACACCTACATGTTGTATATCAACATTTTTACTAAGCACTCAGCTACATTTGACATGCATCCTAAAATTATTGTATACATTTTTACACATGTAATATCACTTCAAATACGGGGTAATTCCATTTTTTGAAAAAGTTGACCGGGCCTATAGTGCGAAACTGTCCCCTGCTACCCAAACTTCAGGGAGAATGGTTAGAATGGGGTAAGAGTTGGTAATTACCGAAATACTTGTGTGTGTGTGTATATATATATATATATATATATATATATATATATATATATATATATATATGTGTGTGTGTGTGTGTGTGTGTGTGTGTGTGTGTGTGTGTGTGTGTGTGTGTGTGCATATGTTTATTGTTTTTGAAAAATATGTTTGCAACATTTCAAGTGCATTGTCTAGATCAGCTGTTCTGATTTAAACTAACCCGAGATTCCTCTGACTCTTACCTGTTATATGTACTACCGGTTTTGTGATATGTGCTTGGGAGTCAAAGTTTACCCTTAGAGAGAAGCCCTATTATTTTTAATCTTAGCTTCCTCTAGCTTTTATTCCCGCTTTTATATAGTTATATCACAGTGAACAATATAAAAACGGGGGTAAAGTCAGGGGAATGTAGTCGGTAAATAGCTTTTTAGTTTAGAGCTATTCCATGTGTAACCGACTACTTTAAGTTTATCTTGGAGGATTTTATCCAGCATTCAGATGTTACTACCCATTTTATATTTAAGGGGAATTTTTGAGAATGTAGCTTCCTGAGAGGATGGGGATAGGGGCATCCATGGAATATAATATCCACAGATTATCACAGCCATATAAAGTGATTGATTACTCATTTTGTAAGTCTGACAATTGTAGAAAATGACTTAGAATATTAAATAAAATATGATTTTTGTTGAAAATTCTTACACAACTTTGTGAAGTTTCTACAAATGAAGGGGATTTTTTGTCCACCTGCCAATTATTGATTCAAATAAATTCAATAATTGCTGACCTTAAAAAAACCCACATCCAGTGTTGATTTAAAACAACAGCAACAATCATCAATTAACTAATCTTCATAGATGTTTGTGCCCCTCCCTTTGGTTGTGTTGGGGGTTCTATGCCTTTTCAATTCATCAATTAATTATTTTATATTTTGTTTCATTGTCCAACTGACAATTATTGATTCAAATCAATTCAATAATTGCTGACCTTAAAAAAAAATCCCACATCATGCAGTGTTGATTTAAAACAACAGCAACAATCATCAATGAACTAATCTTCATAGATGTTATTTAATTTTTATGTAAATCTAAGTATCACTGAATGGTTTATTTTCATGAAATTCACTGTTCGGTTGACTAAAAAAGACTTAATACTTTAAAAATAAGATAAAGGCATAATCTTGGAAAATTAAATGTAATGTGCTGGTACTTCATGTAAATATGTTGTTAAATTTGATCGGGATCAAACGGTAAACTGTAATTCAAAATATTCCAGATATATATTTATATGGTTAAAGTAAAGTAAGAACACCTACGAACGGCAGTTAAATTGCATTACATGTAACTTATGAAATTTTACCAGCGTACTCTAAAGTTTAGTAGGACTGCAACAAAATAGATTAAGAATTGTCATGAATTTTATTATGACAATACTATTTTTTATTATATACCCATCAATGTATCGTTCGTTGATACTGTGGATTTCACATCGTGTGATCCGGTTTTCCGGATCACCACACTGGTTTTCTGATTCCGTATCAGTATCCTCTGAAACTGATGCCGTCACAATGACGTCACAATGCATAAATGCAACGTAAATTGTGGAAAATGTTGACCCCGTCACAAAACAAAACTGCGTACACAAAACATAATTTCATAGTATGTCTGTGTTTTTGATAATTTGGATTACATTTATTATGTTATAAATGTGGATTTAAAATGCAGAAGGGGGTATACAATAAATTTATCATTACTACAGTAACTTGATCCGAAGAGTCGGATCACGTCTCGTTGACAGGCGGGGATCATCAGATCAAACTCGACGCTTCGCGTCTCGTGTGATCTGATGATCCGCGCCTGTCAACTCGACGTGATCCGACTCTTCGGATCAAGTTACTGTATTAATAATATATATAGATCTATATCATAGACAAGTACAAGTATCTTGGCATATTTTTATAATCACATGGTACTGTAGTTGCTTGTGATGAATTTGCTGCTAGAGCTAGAAAAACTAATTTTAACTTCCTTTGGCCCAGATCTTTGGTGTCGGGTCGTTCCGTTTCACGGTTGATCCGTCCCAAGATGGTCTAGCTGTCTCGTTGATCCAGTCCATTTACTTAGTCGATTCGGCCCCAGAATTAAAGATTGATTACTTAAGAAAAAAAGGGATGATTTTACATGCATAATTTAACATGATTTGGCAGAGATATTATAAAACAAGTTTAGGTCTCTGAAATTATTATTTTTGTTTGAAGTACGAAAATCAATATGGTTGTTTATGAAAAAGTATACTCATTAATTATTGTAAAAACATTGTTATTTAAGTGTGCACAGCAATCAGTTTTAAAAATTTGTCCATTAATCATTGTTTAAAAACACTTATAGAGCTTTGTTTTACGATCTTTGATCATTAACCTAACAATTTAAATTTTTTTCTTAAGAAAAAGAATTACTCAAAGCTTAGGAATATTTTTTGAGCTACCCAAACGAAGGATATGTAATCCGATCTTCAAAATGGTCTGTCATTAAAATGTAGATAACACTGGGGAAAATTGCTTTAAAACGTAGTAATAAATTTTTCTGAAGGCTGGATCGACCTGTGGGGTATTAACTAGGGAACAGAAAATTTCATCTTGAAGAACATTCTAGGTGTACACAATAATAAAGCATCTAACTTGGCTAAAAAAAATTGAACTGGGCAAATTCCCTGTACATGCTACGATATTTCAGCTCGCATACACATTATTTGACCCATTATAGGGAGCTTGATAGCCATGGTAACCCTCAAGCTTTCAAAGTCACTACATTGAAAATGCCGAAAACTGCTTATTAAAGTCAAGTTAAGTGTAAACAGCACTGCCTGTAAGCAAAAACGCATTTCAATATTATGGTAATTCAAATATTTTTCAGTTTGAACATTAGATATGCATTAATGTGGGTAAAATATTCATTAAATAAATTGATAAGTCCAACTTCATTGCATATACATGTATAGGTGTGGATCCTTATTTTTTCTTTTTGTTATACAGTCTCTCTCTCCATTATGAAATTGATAAAAATCTTCAAATATGTATCTATTATGGCAAGGCCATGATTATCCTGAATACTGATATAACAATTCCCAAGTAAATTAGAACAATATAATATAATGTGCAGAATCCTATATGTATTTCACACCTTGAGGCCTGAATTTTAGTATGTAAATATAGATATGCACCATACACCCCAACAGGGGGAAACTTTTTTCATCTCTAGACTTACAATGACTACCAACATTTTTTATAGGTGCCTTTGTCTTTACAAACCATGTATGCTCTTGTCCTGTTTGATATTGATGGCTGCACGGCTATTATTGATGCTAAGAAGTTTAAAGTCCCTGATGCAAAAGCTTTGTGCAAAGGACAACAAGTATCTGCAGTACCAGAAGAAATCCTTAAAAGTGGAAGTCTTAGAGTTGTCAGGTAACTTTAAAGAATTGCAGTTTTGTAGTTCATGTACATCTGTCTAGTATTAAAGATATATCAGATGTTTACTGGTACAATGCACCATGGTACATGTACCAATCACACCTACTTGACTATTTCCGTAACCGCAAATGAACCTCGTATGTGGATCAACGCCATCAGTTTGTTACACAAATGTAACGACGTCACATTCGTACGTTACAATATGAAACGTGAATTTTCAAATCCATCTAAGATGTCATACATATCTAAGGTATTCTACCACTCTCATTTTCCACTTGTATATACAGTTTATGTATTAGAGTGAATAAGACGTTAATGATACCAAAACTGAATCTGTGGTGAAAATATGAATAACGCATTATACAGGGAGACTGTTCTGGCCTTTTAACCTCATCCACAGTGCTTCCAGCGAGGAAATACATCGATTTGATGCACTTTTTGCACTGATACATGTCCGAGTCTTCTTACTATTTACACAAAAGGACGAGCGCACGATCCGATTGGTACATGTACTCTTGCATAGAAAACTTCTCATTAATAATGACTATCATGACAAAAATATTGTTAATTTAATGTATATCTTAGATGGTATATTCTCATTTCATAGAATCCAGAGCCTTTCTGAATACATTTGAGGATGAGTGGTCTTCAAGCCATAGATCAATAGCTTTGGACAATGAAAAGAAAAAGAATAAAGAGCATGGATATCTGTCTGTCTGGCCACATGATCAGGTACTGCAACTTGCAACATATATCAAAAGATGTCAAATAACATCTTCAGGTTTGGTACCATAGTCTGTGCTTTTAATTACATTTATTCATAAAATTTTAATCTAATACATGTACATTTGTATTTTATAGATTATATAGATACATTGTAATATGTTTTATGAAAAAACAAAGATGGCTTGCATCATAGCAAGTCATGGCTGAAATGTGTTCCTAAAAGGCAGAGGAGCATACAAGTGTACATTTCAGCTGTGGTTTGAGACATATATGACTTGTTGATTATGGAGCGCCAAATTAACATAAACTCAAATAATTGAAGATATCTTCAATTATTTGAAGATATCATCAATGAATTTGATGCACGCAACAAGTTAATTGAATTAATGATCTCTTCAAATGAATTAATGATTTCAACAAATTGAATTGATGCGTGCTAGAATTCAATTGAAAAGCACATTAATTGACATAATGCGCGCATTATTATTTTTAATAATTAATTTATTAGAGCAGTAATTGAATTGATGTGCACATTAATTCATTTGATGAGAGCAAAAATTCATTTAATGCGTGCATTATTATTTTTAATAATTAATTTATTAAAGCAGTAATTGAATTGATGTGCACATTAATTCATTTGATGAGAGCAAAAATTCATTTAATGCGTGCATTATTATTTTTAATAATTAATTTATTAGAGCAGTAATTGAATTCATGTGCACATTAATTCATTTGATGAGAGCAATAATTGATTAAATGCGTGCATTAATTCAATTAGAGAGCAATAATTAAATTGATGATATATTCAAATAATTGAAGATATCTTCAATTATTTGAGTTTATGTTAATTTGGCGCTCCATAGTTGATAGCTTGTAAAAATAGGTTTTCTATCAATTGTATTCTATTATGGCTTTCTAGGAGGATATTACAGAAGATCAAATGGAAAGTTCTGCATGTAACAACAGTGATGAGGAAACTCAAGAGAATGTAAGTTTTTAAAAAACTAATCTTAAAATCAGTATAGCTAATTATTTGACTGGAAGCTAATTAATACCAAGAATGACTTTGGTATCTTTGGTTTCTTTCCGTCTGAAATTTGCAGCAGAATTATTTCCCTCAGAATTGAAAATTGTATGAGTTCCGAATTTTTCTGTAGTATGCTTTAGGTCAAAGAATATATACATGTAAATCACAGGCAGATTGAGAAACTTTGTGGGGGTGGGGGGGGGCATGATCATTTAGGGAAAATCTTTAAATATGAGCCAAGGTGATGCAGGTGAGCAATGTGACCCTTAGGTCTCTTGTTATTTAATCAGTCAATTTAGAGTGATTGGTATATTTACATTGATTACAGAATGAAGAAAGTAATGACCAAGAAGAAAGGAATATTAGGAGAGACCAAGAAGAAAGAAATATTAGGAGAGACCAAGAAGAAAGAAATATTAGGAGAGACCAAGAAGAAAGAAATGTTAGGAGAGACCTTAAGGTAATTTCTAGCCAAATCAGTATCATTAACATGATTAAGTTAAGGTAATTCTGATGGAGTACAACTGTGCTTTTCATTATTAGCTTTTCTGATCAAAACTTGTTGGCATCATTGTCATAAACTTTCAATTTGATATGCATATTTTCGTATATCAAGTGCAAAAAGGTCAGTGTTTATTTCCATTACATTTCTTTACTGATCGCCTGTTGTCCATCTGTAAACTTTTTACATTTTCAACTTTTTCTCCAGATAATTATATAATTCATTACAAAATCGTGTGAATGCTTTTCCTCCTATATGGCTTATCGGATACACTGAAAACTTTGTACAATGCTTCATTGCCATTTGTAGATGTGCATATTGTAGGAATAGGGGGATCCAATTGTTATCCTTAAAGTTAATAGTGGATCTGAAGTCTGAAAGATATAAAATAGTTTGTGAACACTTCTCCTATGTGGCTTATCGTTCATGTCTATGTTCCTGCTCATGCTTTCTCTTCCATACCATGCAGTGCATTAAGGGGAAGTTTTATTTGGAACACTTCCAATTTGGGGAGCTGCGGAGACATTTGTTTTTCATAAAAACAATCTCTAGTTTATCTTCAAATTTATTCAATAAGTACAGGTATTATGATCAAATTGCAAGTATTGACTATGGTCAACTTTATTTTAGGGTTCCAAGGGTAGAAAAATCTCCATCTTGTACGAAGGATTTGCTGCAGGTTATTCACCAGATGCCAGCCCACAACGGGATCCTTGCTACTTCAGGGATCTTTCTACAGATGAGGCTGAAGTTGTAGAACTTCAAATGAAACATTTTTCGGCGGGAAAGATTTGCTCATCTTCTCAAACAGAACAAGTTGTTGTGATCGAAGATGAACAGGAGATCGTTGATCTCATTTCAAAGCAAAATGGAAAGAAGGAAAGCAGAGAAGTATCGACTCAGACTGACACTGTAGAGTGTTTAAGTTCTTCTGTGCAGACTGACTCTCCTAATCCAGATCTTGCTGCAATCCATAGGAAATTGGATGAGATACTTGGAATTCTTCATGGAGGGTTGGATAATTCCCTGAAATATAACAATATAAGTGACATTGTTCGATGGGTTACAGATAACACCTCAACACCCCAGCCAGGTTGTGCATCTGTAACAATACTTCCAGTGGAGGAGGCAGTACTTCCTGCACATTGTGAAACTGTTGCCTCCCCAATACTGACAAGGGAACCAATCCCGAGAGATGAGGAGCACATTGCCAAGTCACCAACATACTTTTTTGCTCTCCAAAGTAATTCCCTCGCCTCAAGATTATCACGACAGCCATCGCCAGCCAGTCCATCTCCACCTGCCAAGAGAATTCTGTTTGAGGAGGACGCTGAGAATTTTGTGCTCAAGAAAGATGTTGAGCCTAATGGTGAAATGGAATATGGTGTGGCATTACCATTCATGGATGTCACTCATAGGCTCAACACCAAACAGTCATCAAAAGAAGAGAAGGTCATAGAGGTGGAATAGAGCCCTACAAAGACTTTGAAAGAAATAAAAGACATCTCTGACATAATTCCAGGTGATTTCGAGTTCAGAATTCGACGGGATATAATCACAGATGTGAAAACCAGTTCCTGTTCTGATGGCAATTTCATGTGGATTTTAACCAGGAAACTTTATAGAGATGATGAATTGGTTGGAAGAAATTTCTTTGGAAGGAAAGGAAGAAAACCACTATCTCCACGTAGGAAAAAATGTCTTAAACATGCCTACATGGTTGCCTGTGGGACAAACTATAAGGAATTCACCAAAGCTGTAAACAGCATAAACAATGGAATCCGATCTCTTGGACGTTAAAGTAAAAATATGGTCCATGAATAGCCGACACGTACATTTTGAAAATCAAACTTGTGCCTTATTTCTGAGTTCTTGAATGCTAATGCATAATTTTAAATGTTACCATGACTAACTGACATGCAGGACACTGGGTAAATATGACATTATTGAATTCGTGTATGTTGTATAATGTAAAACTTATACAGTATGCTTTATTTTGGAAAAATATGACCTTCACTCTACATTTTCGATATATGTAGCCTTTTTCTAGTTTAAGAGAAGTTATTAATAATTTTGTATGAAAGTAGATTTGCAGGTTTATATAAATAACTAAAATAGTGATAGTATTTAACTCTTGTTCGTCATATTAAAATGAAGTAGAATTGAATTAAGATATTTTTATGTTTTACATATGTATTCAACATTTGGATGCACAGAAGCATAACAGCACTGTGTAGATGAATGTAACTCATAAGCAGCTTAGTGCTCTAAAAAAATTCATCCAAACAAATGGACTTAAATCCGCCATATCTATAAAATAGTAATCTTCAATAATTTGAGAATTTAACTTAAAATTGTAAAACATGGTATTCAATGGTGTACCTTTAAGTCAGTCTACCTGTAATTTGCACACTTCAGGATTCACTCATATGCAGAATTAACATGCTCAAGAATTTATATTATACAAATGGGTTGTGGTTGATCACAGTTGTGTCCATGTGAGGCATCAGGGAAAATGTCAACCTAAGAGCTGAACTTTGTTCTGTGCACGTTACTTTGTAGCATTCTGTTATGTGCATGACGATACTAAAATTTGTTAAACATGGCAGAACTTTAGGTTATTATTGTAAAAAATATTTTTATGCTACACCAGAAAAATGTGATGTGGATGAAAAAGGGGGGATATACAATATTTTGAAATTGAAAACTTTTAAATTTACTTTTATTTAGTAAAAAAAATGCAGTTTTAGTAAAAAGTAATCTGAAAAAAAGTTTCAAACCCCTGATAGATTCTAAACTGTAATGTACAGATCAGCTGTCGACGTGCTAAATATAACTTGCTGAGCTACTTGTCAAATCTAATAGGAAAAGACAAATATTAAATTGCTGATATTTATATTTTCATTCATGGTTTAAAAGAAAGTCAGCCATTATGATGCAGTAGAGTACATATGTACCCCCTTAACCCTGACTTCATGTTGTATTACTTATGACTGTTTGGTCTGTATTATTGATATACCAAGTACAGTGTATCCTGACTTCTTAGATTTATCTCTTTAAAATTTCCATCTTTGGTGACTTATTCTTCAGAATTCTTCCATTGTACATTCTGAATTTTTTTTAGAAGACTAATGATTTACTGGAAATTTGGAAATTTTGAATAGGTATATACATTTTAACAGTATCAACCCCAAAATTTACCATACCATGATAATTAAAATGAAATAGAGTAACTTGGTCATTGCTTCATTTATTATTACATCATTAACAAACAATGGAAATTCTTTTATTTTTAGTGCAAGCCATATTAACATGCATACAATTATTAAATATATATAGAGAGTAATATACACTGTCCTCCACAAATTGTATATATATTCACATGCATCATCTACTCATACATGTATGTATTTACAAATGGTAAAAAGGTAAATATTTAATTACTATCCATACAGAATCTACATATCCAGTATACGATATTGTGCTTGAATATTGCACATATCAATCTCAAGTTGGATTCTGTCAGTTATGAATGCAAACATAATAATGAAAATTAAAATCCTGATGCTTCACCATCATTTAAGACAATGTAGGGTATGACTTTGTGTATATGGTCAATGTAGCGAGCACACTGTTTTTTAGTGAGGGACTCCCAGAAACATTTGATGCCTTGGACAAGTTGATCCTTTGTTCTAGGTTTTGCTACAGTCTGTAGATAATACTTCATGGAAGCCCACACATTTTCAATTGGATTTAGGTCAGGTGAAGAGGCAGGGGTTTTCATTATTTTGTCGCCCATACCATTATCTGCCATCCACTCTCTGGTAGATTTAGATGTATGTTTGCTGTCATTATCCTATAAAATGATTTACAAAATAGCAATGATAAGGATCTCAAACTAGCTATTGTAACTGTAAAGTGGCCTTAGGGGAAAGGCAACACCACCAACATTTGAGCAATTTTCTTTACTCCTGGGCACAGCCCAAATTGGCATATAGTGTTTATGTGAATAACAATCCAATAAAACTATTAAATGCTATTGAAACTAAATAGATATTTAAAAGGAATATGTTATCTGTTCAGGTCTTCTGAACACCCATAAATGATTTTGTTAATCAGGGATAGGGTAATTGAAAACTGTAGTTGTAATTACTAATTAGCTGTATTTAAATACATTTTAATAAAGTAATTTCGTAATACACAACAGTAGTATTATTTTAGATTTAGCCCTTGGTGCTATTGATACTTTTAACTGATACATTGTGTACCTATGTGACAGATACGGCCTGTTACAATTTAAGGAGGTGTGCTACATGTACACCAGATAAATTTGAAATGAATGTAAAGTGGAGGATATGTACAGCACTATTTTGAAATTGTAAACTTTCAAATTTAATTTAGTCAAGAAATGCAGTTGAAGTAGAACGCAATCTGAGAAAAATTTAAAACCTTGCTGGAATCGAACACGCAATCTACAGTTCAGCAGCAGACGTGGTAACCTACTGAGCTACTCAGCTAGGCGAGAATTTATTAAATGAATAGACAAATATCGCTTATATTTATATTTTCATCCATGTTTTAGGAGGAAGTCAGCCATTGTAACAATGTAGAGTACCTCCTTAAATGTATATATATGCAGTAGCTGTCAAACAAAACATTCTTAAGAATTAGATTTATACCTGATATAACCGATATCCATCAGGGAATCTCTTTCCAACAAAAGGTAGGAAGTTGTATTCCAGGATTCCTTGGTAGATAACCGAGTCCATCACTCCATTAAATATACATATGCTGGTTCGTCCTCTATATGAGATGCCAGCCCAAACATGCACCTGTTATTTGAAAAGTTTGTTATTATTTCTCAGTAGTAAAAAGATCAACCTCCAACCAATATGTTTTCATATTGTTGGTACTTTAATTTCCATGTATAATAACACATTTCTGAAAGGAAAACGGAAAATAGGTAAAAGTCTTATTTTATCATTCGTTTAGACAATTACATCAATTTATTACCTTGTATGAATGTTTTGGCTTTGGCTTCCTAGCACACTTCTTTTGGATTTTTGATGCATCCTGGTGAAAGAAAAGTCTGCCGTTTGCTGACATCTCCACCGTACTCTCGTCCACAAACACAACATTTCTAAAGTTTTCTCTGTCCTTCAGAGCTTTGAGGCACCACTGAAGCCGCACCTGATATAGATGAATATATAAAATCAATAACTCTACATTATAAAGAATTCAAGAAAGCTAAAACGTACAATACAATAGGTTAAATGTATAAAGTACCAGTTTGTTTTTGTGGCTGATGAGCTGGCAAGTCTTGGAAATAACGGCCTTCCAACCAAGATCCTTCCGCCGCTTTCGAATTAGGCTGCACGAAACTCGTACACCAAACACTTCAAAGAGCTTCCTCTGCAGCACTTGTGTAGTCATTTCATTGTTTCTGGACAACCAGCTGTTCATAAACTTTAGATGCAGGGGTTTCAGTTTTACTGCTGTCGGGTTCACTGTCCTGGGTTTCCTCGATAAGCCTCTACGTAATTGCCATCGCTTTAGGAAATCATAGATGCCCTGACAACTTACAGTGACATTATGATAAAGTTTTACTCTCCGTCTTATTTTCTCAACAGACAAGTTGCTGTTCTTGTACCTAATAATAGCTAATTTAATGTTTTCCGTTAAACGCCCTGTCTTTAATCGAGCCGCCATTGTTTTGAATGATTCCGAAAAATAAATTTTTAGACAAAACGAATAAAGCTTTCGGATTACATCGTACTTTATCATTACATTGAAACTGTAAGCCCGATAGTTTCCGAAGTTGCACGATAAACGATTTTCACGATAAACGGAAAACCTGATATACGCAAAACACGATACACGATAGACCTGATAAACGCAAAACACGATAGAAAACGGAAAACCTGATAAACGCAAAACACGATACGATAGGATACACGCACGATACGATAGGATACACGCACGATACGATAGGATACACGCACGATAGAACACGATAGGAATGTCAAGAATAACGTTGCGTGTACTGTAGTAATAACATGAATAATAAATATTGCGAATTTTGACTTATTAAGTATGTAAATCACACCATTTGAAATTACCATAATGCGCCGACTTGGTGATATGTCATATAAGATATGTTGATTATGTTGCTCGGTCTTCGTTGTCGGCTGCTCCACACACGGTCTATCTTCAGAGACGCCATATGCATCAATGTATTTCTGACTCTCTCCGAAGATAAATATATTCGTTTCCTTTAGATAAGGCTTGAGGGTAGATGACACTCTGTCGGAATATTGTCCTACACAGCATTCAGTTTTGGATCCGTCATATTCCGTGCACTTAGCGTGTTGACAACGCAGCACCCCTAGCGATCATCGAGGTTAAATTTAAGAACGATAACCGAAATTGCATTAAAATCGAAACATTCAGAGAGGTTTCAAAATGTTATATTGAAACTTTCAATTTTTTTTTTATTTCAGAGCATGCCTTTTTTATTTGTTTAATGTTATATAATGATATATTTTCATACCCGCTTTGCTGTTTTTAGATTTCAAAGGGATTACAAGTAGTGTTTTGTATAGATTTGCACTAAGAGTGAATTCTCCATGTTCATAATTATCTGTCCATAATTTTGGAACAAGGCGAAACAAATCAAAACTACTTTGTATATTTGCTAAACATATTACGGTGAGTTAGTATGCTAAGTTTGGGTTCATTTCGTGAACATGGACTTATCACGAAAATGCGATTTTGTCTGATTTTTACGTGGAACCATACTTAATAGAGGTTGTCATTCATAGACCGACCTACACTAAAGGTGAATAAACAGGCATGTTGTGTTATTTATACCTCGAAGTGACGTTCTTTATTTCTTCTGAATTCATTGAAATTCAACCCACTTCAAGACTTGAAGATTGAAGAAAACGGAAAGATGCACATTATAATCAAAGAGGTTGAAATCCTCCTTCCTGACGTCATTTATAAGAAATATTATATCAACAAGTATTTTAATCTTGATGTTTGTAAATTATCTCTTTTCTTGGCATCAAAACGTTATCCAGATTGATATTTGTCAGTAACAATTTATATTTACGCTTTAATTGTCCCGTATCGTTGATTAATGTTTGAGAACATATATTTCATGACCATGTCAGTATTTTTGCGACAGTTTATTGATATATTTATGGTATTTTAATTTGTATAGAATTTACTAATTAAGCAGCAAATAAAATAAATTCTACACATACCTCTTGAGCCTATCGTTGTCAGACTTCCATTTGTCGCCGTTGTAATCGTATCTTTCATTAGTTTAGTCCGAGTTATCTTTCTTCTTGAAGGTAGTCCTAAAGTGAAAGAGGGAATAAGCAATTTTCGCATTTGTTAACATGAAAAGTGAATACAACGAACAGTGATATATCGCATGAACCGTAGGATATACCAGGCGTGGGATCAGGTGCCTAGGAGGAGTAAGGATCTCCTGCCGACCGGTCACTTTCGCCGTGATCCCTATATCTTGATCAGGTAAACGGAGTTGTAGTCAAAATCAGTGTGTCAAAAAACGGCCTAACAATCGGTATGAAACACGCCAGATAGCATTTGACGCAATGATAGGTTGTATTGGTAAACAAGATCGTTGTAACGAACATATAATTTGGGAAATGCTGACTTTAAACGAGACTGTTGACACCCCTGAACCTTCAACCTGTTTGTCAGTAACCTGCTTCAATTAAAAAACTGACCATAAGCAGAACAAGCTCTTGCGTATCGATGAGTTGAGAGATATAAACACCATATGCAGGTGATAATGGAATAGTGCTACATAAATTTGGAAAGTTGGAGATGTTGAAATCATGCCGTTTGTGATAAAGTGGAGTTGTTATTTTGTCGTTAATGTCTACTTTTAATAAACTATCTAAGTATGACGCAGAAGTGGACGACTCTGGTGTCTTTCACTACGGGTTTACTGGGATATATCGAATCGACATATGATTGAAAATTATTATTGTTAATAGATACATGTAATACATCATCAATGTATCTAAATGTCGAATTGAAGACCACAGCAAGATATTGTTTCCTCTCACGTTGAAGTGTTTGAATAAATTCTGCTTCATATGAATATACAAACAGGATAGCTAATAAATGAGCACAATTCGTGCCCATGGGAATTCCAACAGACTGTTGGAAGAACTGCTCACCAAAGACCACGCAGTCAATAAGGAGCTCCAGCATATTATTATTTCAACTTCGGAGTACTTGTGTGTGGAATCAGAGCGGTGTTTAACAAAGTAATTGTTTGGATGACTGATCACTAGATATGAATATTTGCCTTTTCCATTTTTGTTGAAGAAGAATTGTCTATGATGTCAAAAAGTCAAGTATTTAATTTATCGTGAGGATTGGTCGTGTAAAATATTGAAATGTCATGCGTTTGGATGTTGTTGATTTGATAAAAGCTTTGCGATTTGAAGTTTACTAAAACTTCCTTAGAATTTTTTAGAATCCACATTTGACTTATATCATTTCTTGCATATATATAATTGCAAAAAACGTTTTAAGTTTCTCCTTCATAGCTGTTAATATTTTCGTGAGGAGCAAAGATAGTTGCTTGGTAGAACACTTACTGGATCCAGTAATGTATCTTTGTTTGTAAGGATTTTATGAAGTTTAGAAATGCAGTATAGGTAGGGTAACTTATATTCATCCGATCCACTGACTGGGATATTCAATATGTCTAAAACTAAAGCATGGTTTTGAAGAATTGCATCTGTTGAATGGGCATTTGGGGTATAAGGACGCTTACCAAAAGTGGAATTAACAGGTGTTTTATCATTAGTGAGAATATTGTTCCTTATTAGAAACAAGGTGTATATTTGAAATATAAGTTCAGACATTTTGCGATTGAATTCATCTGATAATATTTGCATTCCCTGACTGAATGATTTTTGCCTAATTGCGAAAATGCTATACAGGAAAAGCCCTTAAAACCAACTGATAGTGGAGCCAAATTTAATGTGACCTATTTGTGGATTGGAACTCCAGTTGTGATCAGTTCTTTCTCAAAATATATTCCTTGTGTTTATATAAAAGTAATTCATCGCAATTGATCAAACTCTACGGCGTCCTTTACGCTCCTAGACAGGAATTCAAACGTTTACCTGAATAAACCGTTGTATTCTCAACAGAGGTTGATATTTCCATGACAGCCGAATTCTCTGACAGAATACCATTGGTTGATGGCCTGGTTGATGTTCACTTTACCTTTGTAACTATGGATATATTAAACGAAAAAGGCATGTTGTAAATGACCCACTGCATACATCTTAATTACTTGATCATTGACTATAGATAGATAATGATACAGGAAATATATTAACAATGATTGTAATCCAACCTTGCCCCGGTGAATAAACTTTTATCATTGTGTGTTAGTATTTTTCACTCTCTTAATGATGACATTAGTAAGTAGACATGAACCTTTCAAGCTTAGCCTGAACCCTTTTCCTGTTAAGTTGTCAGAATTAGAAAACAGTGTTATCTTTAATTTGTTTCCTCTGGTAATGATCGTGTTATCCCGGGATCTCCTGCATTGTTTGAATAGTGAAACTTTCTCATCCTCTGTATCTTGTATTTGTTAGTAATAAGAAAATCAAAAATATTTTATCGCTTCTATCAATATACAATACTGAACTGCGCATCATTAGTGTGATTTGATTATCTGGTTTACTAATGCAGACCTTGAGGTAGTCCTCACAAGTGTAACCAAATGTATATTGGATATCCAGATTCAATATCGTGATTGTGATCTCATCGGTAGTCTCTGGGGCTGTGATTATCCATATGTAGGTTGTGTCTTTTGAATAATTATGGTTTAGATGTCCCGGGGATTGAATGCATGTTGCATTCAATTCTTGTAGCATTCTGTGGTTGAAAAAGTATCTCCTTCACAGGAAATTACTAGAATAAGAATGAATGCAGCTGTAGTTCACAGCATAAGGAAAATTACATCTGAATTCCTTTTATCGCAAGTAACGCACATTAAATACAGGTATCATTAACTTTTACGAGGAATCTCACTTAATGTGAAATTCCTTGAAATTTGGTTTCAACGTTATCCGCACGAGACTTTGAGGTAATTGTTTTGACTGACTATCGTCCAATCACAACGCAATAGGCGGAGTACTGTGTTGGGAATAAAGGCGTTTTGTAGGGGTATTACGGTTGGGTAAATTTTTTTTATGAATCCATGGAAGACAAATTAAAAAAGCTGTTGATCAACAAATCTAGATTTTATACATTCATTTTCATTAGCGACATTCACTCCAACTACCTCACAAGTTCCGCAAAAGCCACAAAGATTTATGTAGCTACAATGCATTATTAATTTATAGAAACAAAATTAAAGACATACTTTATATACTAAGAATTGAACTGCTAAATGAATGAAAGAGAAATCAAAACAGCTGTTTATCAACACACCTAGGCACATGCATTTATATTTTTTCAATTAATTCTTTCTGAAAATGCTTTTACTTATTATCTTTTAGAATGTGCTTATTAAAGTAATATCATAGTGAATGGAAATGGCAATGAATATATGCGTTTCGAATGATTTTACTAGTGGTTATTTCCAATGAATTTTCTACCATCCTTTGCCTTTAGTTTGCATATATTCGAGAAACTCGTGCAGTAAATTACAAGTAATAGCCTGTCCAGGTAACGAACGTTGCGGTACTATTGCTTTTATGCATTCGGATATATTCATGTGAAAAACGTAATACAAATAATATTGAATTTTCCAATCATTCTAATGTTGTTAGAATAATAATGTAAAAATACTATATAGGGGACCATAAGAGCAAAACATTCACTCACACGGTAATCACTAAGCCACACCGATTTTTAAACCAATGGTGTAATCAGAACATACGGTGATTGATATTGATCAAGAATTCTTGGTACAGTATGTATCAAGAAAGCGGTAAACCAAAAAGGTTTTCAGTTTGCATATAATTTAACGTCCCGATCGAGAATTTTACACTCATATGCAGACGTACATCTCTATTGCCTATAAATGACAGCAAAAATTAGGCCTATGTTCGGCATTTATATGTATAGTCATTGATCAGGGAGGGATCTTTATTGTGCCAATGTGTGCTCGCTTTTTTGCGGTCTCTTACGAACAACTCATGAGCCTCTTGTAGTATATCTATTAACAATAATAATTTGCATTCACATATGTCAATTCGATATACCCTTGTGAACTATATATAAAAGAAGCCACAGTCTTCCATATCTGTTTCGTATTTGGACATTTTATTGAAAGTAGATATTAACGCCAAACTAACAACTCAACTTTATGACAAACGGGATGATTTCAGCTTCTCCATCAACTTCCCATATTGATGCAGCAATATAATATACATTATCACCTGCATATGGTGTTTATATCTCAACTTATTCGATATGCAAGAGCTTGTTCTGCGTGTAATAAGATTTTAAATCGAAACAGGGTATTGACAAACAAGTTAATGCGCAAGGGCTGTCAAGAGTTTCGTTTAAAGTCAGTATTTCACAAATTATATGGTGTTCTGCGTATGGTCAGTTTTTAAATTGAGGCAAGGCACTGACAAACAAGTTGATGGTTCAGGGGTTTCAACAGTCTCGATTGAATTCAGCATTTTGCAACTTCTACGGTCGTTTTAACGATCTAGTTTGCCAATACAATCTATCATTGGGTCAAATGCTGTCTGACGTGTTTCATTGTTAGGCCGTTCTTGGCACACTGATTTTGAGTACGGATAACGCTGTTTACCTGATCAGGATATAGGGCTCACGGCGAGTGTGACCGGTCGTCAGGGGATGCTTACTCCTCCTAGGCACCTGATCCCATATCCGGTGTGTCCAGGGGTCCATGTTTGCCCAACTTACCTATTTTTATTGCTTATAGGAGTTACATGTATTGTTAACTTTATTTCATACGTGTGATTTTCACTGCAGACCATGTGGAACATCTGTCAACATAATAGTTTGCACATGATGCATTGTCAATACCGACATTGCCCACTTGAACAGATAAATACAGAGAAACTTAACAAACACATATCAGAGTAGACTGATGGAGATGTTTAGGGAGGAAACATATGGTAGATATAAAGAGGAAGGTATAATGTAATACATTTTAATACATCTAAATCAATAAGAATTACAATGAATTCATTAGGGAAACAAATTCAGCGGAATCTGTAGCTGAAGACCCTGAAATCGTGAATACATTATTGTCAGGGGCTACAGCTTCCGCTGAGTATGTTTGCATAATGAATTCATTGTAATACAGAATGAAAAAGGTGAATGTATCGAACAGTGATCAATCTCATAACTCCTATGATATGTTTCTTGTCACGTCGTGGTGAATGCGGTTCATTGATTTTGATAAAAAGGCAAAAATATTACAAATTCAGTTCTTTACTCTCATCAAGTCTCCCAGCTCTTTGGAGCTCTAACATGTTAATATCCTTACATACACAACTAGATGTAAATTTCTCACTTTCATGCAAATTAATCCCTTGGATATTTCAGTTTCTTTGCCATCATGTAAATTATTACATTTTCCATTGTAGTTAATCATAGCATGTACCTACCAATCCAGATATTGATTCGCCAATTAACTGCTTTCATTGTATGTCGTTATGCATCGCATGTGCAGATTAGTACTGAAACCGTTCTTATTTGATTTTAATTCTAATTTGTAAAAAAGAAAATTTATTAGCCATGAAAGAAAAGGATGAACGCTGTATATCTGATACACCAGGCGGGAAATGAAGGAAATGAATTCGTAATGGCGCTGGGAAGTATTAGTTCTTTCCGTTCACTTAATCTTTATTTCCGGGTTATAAGATAGCTATAAACATTATAAGAGTATTGTATCTGGAGTTGTTAAAGTTAGGTACATAATGATTTGAATGCTGAGGTTTATTTTAATGACTAATCGATGCCATACGTACGGACGGTGCCAGATATGTACAGTGTAATAATTAAATGATAAGAAATATTGATACTTTCTGTTTGGTTGATACGATCTTTCATTGGAACCATTTTACAAAAAAGGCTGAGATTTTGGCATAAGTCAGTCCAACTAACTAATTACGTCAAAATTTAGATGGACCGAATTTGCATTTCAGAAAACGGCTAGAAACTGGAGTTAACGACCATAGAATTTGCGAAATACTGATTTTGAACGAGAATTCGGAAACCCTGAAACATCAACTTATTTGTCAGTAGCCTACCTCTTAAATGGTCATACGCCGAACATGCTCGTGCTTATCGAATAAGTCGAGAGACATTAACTCTATAACTTCATATCCAAGGGATAATGGTATATTGCTACATAAATTGAAGGCCACAAGAAGATATTTTTTCTTCTCATGTACAATCTTTTGAATTAATTCTGCTTCGTAAGAATATGTAAAAAGGTCAGCTAATAAATGAGCGCAATTTGAGCCTATGGGTATTCCAAGACCTGATCATCATGGCACACGTAAATGTACATTCAATTCATTGTGTTTTACTTCTTCAATTTTATACAATATAAACTTTGCATTAATCACTTGTGGGACCGGGGACGCTGATGATGTGAAAAAAGGATTTGGGAATACATTCTGAAAAAAGAAGGAAACTGCACAAAAACAGGTGTGAGAAACAGGAAGTATACGGGCTATGAGCTTTATGTTAACCTGTACCCGTAAGGAGGTGTCGATTTAAGCCAAGATAGAGTGTAGACGTAATCACATCCTTTTTGTGAGATGTAACTTTTATCACTATCCCGATACAAGTGACTAACATCTTAATACATGTATTTTTAAATGACGAATAATACAGATTTCTAGGAAAATATGATATGATCATAATTTGGCAATGCGAGAGGGGTTAAATCCGAAGTCTGCTATATAGTGGAGCGTTTCTGTAGAGTTTTATGAAGGTAATTAAAAATTGAATATACAAGCTTTATACACAGGAGAGGGGAGGGTCGTTATTGGATCCTTAGGGCTTCGACCTCTTGTTATTTTAAAAGTGCGATATCAATAATAATTTTAAATAAATGATTTGCATTATAAACCATCACGTAAAACCGGATATATATAATTATGTTCACATGCCTAAACGGGAAAAAGAGAAATATGCAATAAAACACATGGGAAAAATAGATTTCTAGTAATTTAAGAGACACATTGATTATGCTCTAGGTTCCGCGATTTGTTTGAAATTTATACATATATTACGTAGTTTTACAACAAACATTGAATTAAACGAATGCATACAAATACCCATGGTTTGATAAAGCATATAATTTATGATATAGGATACAATTTAATATAATTGTATGAGGGTTCTTGTACTATAGATTGTTTTTTTTTTTCAAGATCATTATCAGTTCATTTTCTTATTCCTGTTTTATCCTTTGAAAATAATTTGGAAACTTAGCCTAGTTCATTTGAGAATGTAGATCTTTACCTGTTATGCGGTATAAATATATATATATATATATATATATATATATATATATATATATATATATATATATATACATATATAAACTTTTTTCAATTCTAAGTTTAGTGGAAGTCAATAAAAATTATCCAAATAATATTTTTAAGATTCTATGAATTTTCTGTATGTTACACTATAGATCAGGCTCAAAATTTCCATTATTTCCATTCAGACAACATGAATATTTATTCATAAATTACTGCAGACGATAAGTATATATTCAAAATCACGAGGAAATAATGACTGTAACAATGAAACATACATGCTCTAATTACTAATTAATTCACAGAACATATGCGATTTATATATATATATATATATATATATATATATATATATATATATATAATTGAATACAATGAAAACATGACAAATTGGTAATTATAATAATAAAGCTTAAAGAACTATCAAAAAGTAATAATATAAGCCCAAAATCTGTATTTATAACACAAATGGCTTTCCATAGAAAAATTGTTAGAACCGTACTTTTATACATATAAAGTTTCTGACAATAATGGTTTTCTATACTTTTAAGAGTGAATGAGAGAATTACTGATACAGTCTAAATTCTTAATTATAGCAAATGATAAGCACTGCAGTGATATATATATATATATATATATATATATATATATATATATATATATATATTTATGAATATGCAGAAATATCACAATGCACTTACACTGTGTGCCTGCAAACGAATGAACATCTGAGGAGCTCAGGGTGAACGGTGGTGTGGGTCACACCCAAAACAAGTTAACAGGAAGTAAACAACATTAACTCTTTTAGAATAGAATAGAAAAATAACTAATTCACACTATCAGAGAAAATAACTCTTGAAGATGTAAAGGAAAATAAATCTAGGTAATACTTAGCATGAAAATAAAAATATATACAACAACATTACACATAATGAATACATTTTATTACTATTTGTTGGTTTGTCTGTTGAAATATTATTATAATGTATCATGATACATATGTTTTATTTGTTGAATAAACAAAAAAAAAATACTGTGATTTTCACAGTATTTTGTTTTGTTCATTCAACAATGTTATGGAATTCCCGATCATTTAATAATCGCATATTGGTTGACCGATGCTTAAAGTCAATAATTGTATAGTATGGAATACTGAGGCTGTATAATGGAGAACTAGCAATCATTACAGGGAAACATTTCAGGGACGTGGACAGGAACTACAATTATCAAAATATACAAGCTAGACTGCGTGTATTCATCTAATTTAATGTTTTGGAATTTCTGAAGTAACAAGACATTAGTACATTACGATGCATGTACAATTGATATATATGTTGCAGATACGACACAAAGATACATCGGAAGGTGTTAGATACATGTACTAGTACTGTCTCTTTTGTTTTACCCTCCATCTCACCCCCTCTCTCTCCTTTTTCTTATCTCCCTCTATCTACCTCATTCTCTCTCTTTCTCATACATCTCTTCTCTTTCACCTTCTCCTGTCCTGTCTTCTTCTATTTATCAAAAGGACTAAATTGAAAAAAAGATATAAAGTTGTTTTGAAAATCTTACTCTTCCTCCTCACAAACGAGAAATATTTACATTACATAAGTAAAGACATTTTAATATGTACAAAATACATGTAGCAAAGGATAAGCCAGGTCTACGTAAAACTACTAATGTATTCATACTACAGAATACATGTTCATGGTAATTAACTGGCTATTCAATATGCTTATTATTCAAGAGCAATTCAACAGATCCTTTTATGAAACAAAATACACGGACCTGATGCGAATCTTCATAATGTACTGTAAATGAAATTTGAATTACAGCAGAGGCAAATGAAAGAGAAGAATGGAGGGTAACTTAGAATGTCATATAAAAGTAACCACCAGGGCATACTAATCATATTTAGGTTGAAGGATACTGGTTCCGGTTTTGTCTTGTCATGGCCATATGCAACCAGTAATTCTGCCGAAGGGGCCGCATGTGACAAATTGAAACCCTCACTTGTCTGGATGTGTTGTACGCTCCAAATGGCGTAATTTTGTTTTCATGCATACAGACTAGGCTAAATATGAGTTTTAAAACCTAAACATCACATTGAAATTCGTCAGAAGACCAGCAGACAACGGAATAGTTGCTTATTCATGGTAATTTGGTCAGCGGAAACGGGACACCCCATATTTAATAACTTCAACGCTCTAAAATTAGACAGAGGAAATTCGATCTGTAAGAGTGCCTTGTCGTGGTAAGACGCACGTATTGCGTATGTTTCTTTTATGTCTGTTTTTGTCTACATTGTTAATGATTAGGTTACTATGTTGTCTCTTCAGCTTTCCGAGCTCTATCTGCTACAGCAAATGAATTAAATATTTTGCTTTGCTTTTGTTAGCCTCTAAATGTTTTCATTTCCATCGGCTGATTTTCTTTCAATTTCCAACTCCCAAACATTTTGGAATTTCGAAGAAAATGAGAAAAGTAACTTCCTCTGGAATCATCGCGATTCGGTTTTCCGGATAGATGAGATCGTCGTTTGAATGTCGTATCATAAACACCATCTTGGAGATCTTTATATGGGTTTTCCTCGTCCGAATCGTCTACTTCATCGAATGGGATGACGTCGTACACATTCGGCATGCTATAAATTGTCTTTCTAGAGACTGGACGATTATTTCCTTCGATGGCTCTCCTGGTTATAGTAACTCGTCTATAAAAGATACATTGATTTTTTGTATTTTCTATTCGTTCAGAACAAATTCTTTTTCTTGGACAATCAGTTTTCTGGACATTTAATGCATCTACATCTACTATAATTACTGGATGTTCCTCCTTTTATTGTTACCATCGGGCATCCTCACAACTTGTGTTTGGATGTTAATTCCGTTATCAGGGACTAACTAGTCATAAATGATTATTTCTATCAATTAAATCATTATTGTTACCGGTCGCGATAGCTCAGTGGTAGAGCATTTGCTTCGTAACCGGTAGGTCGTGAGTTTGAGCCCCGTTCAGGCCATGGTCGCGTTAAACCTTATAGGTAAACATAGGTATTCAAAAGTGAGAATCACCGATCTTTAAAGGACATTACCTTTAAAACAGATGTAAGCGCTAAGCATATGTCTAAAGTAACACTCACAGCTTGTGACTCTCAACATGACATGAATGAGAAAAGATGTAAAGCAAACAAACAAATCATTGCTACTCATCCCTTAGAATACTGACAGATTGTATGACAGATGCATCATGTGATTATACCTAATCAAAATATAGGGCTTATGGCGGGTGTGACCGGTCGACAGAGGATGCTTGCTTCTCCTAGGCACCTGATCCCACCTCTGGTATATCCAGGGGTCCGTGTTTGCTCAACTCTTTATTTTGTATTGTTTATAGGAATTATGAGATTGATCACTATTCGTTATCTTTGCCTTTCATTATACAAGTGACAAAAATAATCTCTGCTTGATGTTTAATTAATTGTAAGCAATGTGGGGACATGATATCAAATATGAATCTAATGTTTACAACAGGCTACCATATGATTTACTTTTTACATACATATGAAAAACTATGATCTCATTTCCTAAAAATGAAATCTTGCACTAATAAAAAATGAAATAATTTGTTTTTGTACCTTACCTACAACTGGTGACGTCTCAATATGAGATGAATGAAACATTCTCAACGGGACTTAAAACACATTTTAAAAGGTTTTTTTTATTGTTTAGTTTATTTCATGAACAAAGATAAAGAATCGGAAGAAGGATGTGATTTTTAAACTGTAGAAATAATTTGTTAAATGATATAACCAATAACGGATATAAAAGAGTAAATATACTGGGTCATGGGATTCAGTTTAATTGAGTTTGGCTGTAGACAATCACCTAACGAGTATTGTAACTTACTGGTCTGATGCCAATTAACTTCCTGAAGTAACTCACTGGGCCGATACAGAATACGTCCTGCGCGGTTTGAGGTAACTTTCTGGGAGAAATAGCTTACTTGGTGGGTATCTGTTAATTTACTTCCACGGCAGCTACAGGTACACATAGCTTAATTAGACACTAAGCGGATCTTACTGAACTAATACAGGTAACAAGCTGAGAGAATGAGGGTAATTATGACTTATTGAACACTCAAATACCACTTAAGGAAGAGTGCAGGTCACTCACTGAACATAAGGGAATAATGTATTGTATATGTACAGATAATGTACTGGATATGAAGTACTACGATAAGCAAACCATAGGATAATGTGTAACATCTGACAGCATTGAACCGATAAAATCCATGTGATTCAAATGAAAGGCGAACATAACGAACAGTGAACAATCTCATAACTCCAACAAGGAATACAAAAGAAAGAGTTGGGCAAACACGGACCCCTGGGCATACCAGAGGTTGGATCAGGTACCTAGGAGAAGCAAGCATCCCCTGTCGACCGGTCAAATCCGCCGTGAGCCCAATGTTAAATCTTAACGCAAGATCTAGTCGTGTAAATTAATAAGATTACGAGAGTAAACGTATGTACTGGGGACATCGATGAAGTAAATAGTGTTTGATAGAATTAGACGACCTACTTTTGTCTTTGTCTTCGCACAGCTAAAACACCAATGACAAGCACTGTCATATCCACAACTGCTATCGCCAAAACCAGTAACACTGAGGGAAAACATAGCGAACAATTATCGCTGTAATAGCTATTAACGAAAACATACCGGATAATATCAAAGTGATCTTTAGGAATTTCAGAGATGTCTTTTATTCGTACGTTGCAATGATCTTATTTTCTTTTTAATATTTTTTTTCCAAAACTGTTTATAAGTGATGAAAAGCTTTGAAAGTTAGGAAGCATATGGTATTGTCATGGAAATGCTTTAGCAAGATAGTCCTTTCCCTTACTTATTTAATTCCTTCTGATACGTAAGCTGCTAACTATACTTTTTTGTTTAGTTTACGGAAGCTCAAAACCAATTTCCTCTTAAATAGTTAACTTACATGTTTCTTCTTGGAAAAATGCTGTCGATGTCGTTTCAGATGATAACTCCGTTGACGTTTGAGTCGTCTTCGTTGCATTTCCTACTTTATGTAAGTTGAAATCATAATAATGTTGTAATAATGACAATCGTCTCATGTAGTTTGTAAACAAACAACATTTATATATGGTTGTTTAAAAATAAAACAAATTTTTATGTTAGAATCTATTTCACTTTCCTTCTCTCTTTTTGTGATTTCTTTGTAGTTACATTTTCAGTTTTGTTTTCATGTTACTTGGAAGCCACATCTTGGTAGACTCTTACCAGTTTGTCTAGGTGTAGAATTAGTTATTGATTGGGCTGATGAATACTGTGTTGAGCGGTTTGATATCAATGTTCCAGAAGGAAATGATGTGCTAACAGTTGTAGAGATTACCGTTGTTGCATTTCGTGTTGACGATGCATTAGTATTGACTGCATTTGCTGTCGATAATGTTGGAGTGTTTGTGGGTGTCATTGTCGGTATTGTTTTTTCTGATGTCAACGTCAGTAATATCGTCGACGTTTTCGTCGTTGTTTTCATTGCTGTTGTCGTTATTGATGTCGTCAGAGTTGTCACGTTTGTTTTCAGTGATCCCTTGGTAGTTGATGATGAATTTAAATCTAAAATATGAAATTTCCAAGTAGCAACTCAGCTGACAGTTTGGGAACAGGTAACACTACCGATATCTTTGTGAAGCAATTTTGAGATTGGTAAGGATGAATTTATTTACTTGTTGAAATTTGGTACAAACCTGCTCGCATCCAAACTAAATGAGCTCTGACGTATCGAAAGAGTTGAGAGACATACGCACCATACACCGGTGATAATGGGATATTGCTTCATAAATACATAAATCCATTATTGAAAATGGATATTAACGGAAACCTAACAGTTCAACTTTATGACAAACAAAATGATATCAGTTTCTCCACTGTCAACATCCCATATGTATGTAGCAGTATTTCATTATCACCTGGATATGGTATTTATATGTTTTAATTGATTAAAAAAGCAAGAGCTTGGTCTGCGTATGATCAGTTTTTAAATCAAGGCAGGCTACTGACAAACAAGTTAATGTTACAGGAATTTCAATAATATCGTTTAAAGTCTTCAGTTTGCAAATTATGTTGTCGTAATAATGATCTAGTTTGCCCTTATAACCTATCATTGTGTAAAATGGTCTTAGACGTGTTTGATACTGATTGTCAGGCCGTTGTTGGCACACTGATTTTGACTAAGAATTACTACGTTTACCTAGTTAAGACAGGGCTCACAGCGAGTGTGACAGGTCGTGAAGGAATGCTTACTCCTCCTAGGAGCCTGATCCCACCTCTGGCGTGTATAGGGGTCAGCTTTTTCCTATGTCTTTTTTTTGTATTCCTTGACGGATTTATGAAATCAATCACTGTACGTTATCTTTGCCTTTCATTCTCCTAACTTGTTTTAATGTACCCGCGTAACATTTTCTTATATAGCAAAGTATAGGGGCTTGGTAGTACATTTACTGGATCGTGCTATGTATTTATGTTTGTTAGGGTTTTTGTGAAATTTAAGAATCCATTTTAGGTACGGTAACTCATATTCATTCGTTTTATTGACCGGGATATGAAATGTGTTTAAACCTGAAGTGTAATTTTGAATAATTTCATCTCATGAAAGGGAAATCAGATGATAAGTACGATTATTAAATGTGGAATTAATGTGACGTCACGTGTTGAAATTTAATTGATAGAGTGACGAAATGAAAATGATGATGTCGTACAATGCAGTACTTGGTTGTTCACGTTACAGACGAAACAGAAATAGAATTCCGGGTTGCATTATTCAAATTTTGGCACCAGTTCTATTCTTAAGCATTTCCCCTCAAAACGGAAAACTCCAGACATTGCAATCAATCTTAGAGACATACAAAAGATTACCTAAATGGTTAGATGTAATCTGCACTAATGTTGATGACGTCACTAGTACTGGAGTAGTTGTTGGGATGCTTTTCGGTGTTGGTCGTGTTGTTCGGTTTGTTTTCGTTACTTTAGATACAATGTAGGATTAAAGAAACAAACGCATTGTAGAAATGTTCACTGTTTAACTTTAAGTACGGATAAGACATAAGAATTGCAAAATCGATTTACTAAGTGAACATTTGCATGAATTAGTCACTGGAAGTAAGTATCTTAATGATTTGAAAGACTAACTTTCCATGGAAATGTATTTCAACAAAACTCGTTTAGCATCATAGTTTTGCACTTTTCTTTACTACTGATTGCATGATGAATCTTTAATTCAATAAACACCGGATTAGCTTGTATCGTTTTCCCATTGGTTGTTATGATAATCCAACACTTCAGTGTATTTCACAGCTGACAATGCTCACAAAATAAATGATTAAGGGAATGATAGTTCTTCTATCAAATATAATATATGTCTGTATCTTACTACGTGTTAACTATTATACTTAATATGACAAATTGAAGGAAAAGAAATCATTATGAGTTCACGCTTATCAACATTTATCAATAGCTGATTCTCTCATATCATTACTGATATTTCTTGTTAATAATGCAAATATAATTATAAATGTTCTGACATTATCATGAAATTGTACTATTTCTTGACATTTAATCGATAAATCGAGGAAATGAAAATGATGATGTCACATAATTCAGTACCAGGTATATGAAAGGTGAAGATAACGAACAGTGGACATCTGGACACACCAGAGGTGGGGTCAGGTGCCTAGGAGGAGTAAGCATCCCCTGTCGACCGGTCACACTCGCCGTGAACCCCATATCCTGTTCAGGTAAACGGGGTTATCCGTAGTCAAAATCAGTGTGCCAAGAACGGTTTAACAATCGGTATGAAACACGTCAGACAGCATTTGACCGAATGATAGCTTGTATTGACGAACTAGACCGTTATAACGACCATATAATTTGCGAAAAGCTGACTTCAATCGACACTGTTGAAACCCCTGTATCGTCAGTAGCTTACCTCGATTTAAAAACTGACTATACGGAGAGCAAGCTCTTGCATATCGAATCAGTTGAAATATATAAACACCAAATGCGGGTGATAATGGAATAATCTACATAAATATGGGAAGTTGACGATGGAGAAGCTGCAATCATCCCGTGTATATCACGTTTTAGACAGAAGACAAATAAAATTCCGTGTTGTATTGGTGAAATTCTGGCACAAGTTTTATTTTGAAGCACTTTTCGTCAAAATGGAACATTCTAAACATTATTTTCTATCTTATAGGCATTAAAAAGATTACCTAAACGTTTAGTGGTAGTCTGCACCGATGCAGGTGACGTCATGGGTACTGGAGTAGTTGTTTGAATGCCTTTGGTTGTTGGTTGTGTTGTTGTTGTCTTGGTTTTAGTGACTACTGATATATTAAGGGAATCAGTCATTTTGCAGATAATCTGACAATGTTGTTATGCTTTAATTCATCACGTCAATTACTACATCTTGATGATTTCTCTGAAGTTCATGTTTGCTTGGAATTTAGATTTATGTAAACCTTTGCCAGATAGACAGTTTTTTATTTAGTGATTCGTTGTTTATCTATAATCTGTTATCAAAACATTTTAGTTCAGTATAATACCTCTCAAACTTAGATTAAATCCTTTTCCTGTAAGATCGTCATAATTAGCGTTATCTTCAATTTGTTTCCGGTAGCAACAACAGTTTTATTCCTTGGTTTCTCGCATCGATTGAATATTGCGAAGTTCTCATCATCTGTGTCTTGTATCTGTTATTGAGGAAACCGAAATACAGTTTTTTCCGATTAACAAAGTACATTTTCTTACATAAATGGCAATAAGAAACTGAATTTCAAGATTTCATTTGCGTTAAATTCCTAATGTAGAAAACAAGAAAACCTTCAAGTAGTCGTCACAAGGGAATCCTTTAGTGTATTGAATATCCATGCCTAATATATTGATAGTGATCTCATCCGTGGTTCCCGGGGCCGTCACGGTCCATATGTAGACTGTGTCTTTCTGGTAATGCGTTGTGGGATACCCCGGGGATTTAATGGATGCTTCCTGGGATTGATGTAAAGTTATGCTTTTGGAAATTGTGTGTCTGGAACCTGCACCTTCGCTGTAGTAAATTCCTAGAATACAATCATGTGTGGTATTTCACTATTTAAGAATATTTCTAAATAATTTAATTCTTATTGTATCCTTGTCTCTGATTGGTCAAATTCCAATTGACGAACGCAAGTTATTTTTGTATAACCTGGTGTGGTATGGGGACACTTCCCCTTGACAACCAGATGTCGGAACTATTTTTTCTCTCTCTCTCTAAATTTACATCGCAGCACTGTTTTCAGCCTCTATGGAATAAGAAAGTCAACGTGCACAATAAGATACTTCGGTTTGATACACATGTACTTGTACGCAAATCACTGTTGTAAAACATCTTTCTCTGTATGTATGGTCGAATAATAGATTAAAACAAAGATATTATATTCGAATTAATGATTTGCCAAGTAAGCATTACCCTGTTCATTTTGAAATGCATTTCTCATTGGGGAAAAGGAAGAGGGTGCGTTGTTTCATTCCTTGATCCGTCTTCCAACAAAGCAAACAAAAATTCATGCGTCATATTTTATCACATGACGTCAGACACATTGACATGTGGATCGCTATTTATTACTTGCTTACATATTTTCATGTGTTGGATTTACTGTTAGCGACAAAATTGCATACAAGGGTAAGTTTTTATCTAGTAAAAGTTTTCACAGAGTTGAAAGCCGTAAATTGTTGCATTTTCTGATATTTGAAGATATATTTTGGGTAGGGCTAAACAATGCATTTTCCGTATTTTCTCAATCTGTCGGAGATGAGCGACTTCAAAGTCGATCTCTATCTCTAAAGGGCAGCGAAATACGCATTGCATGGATAGTTTACACATATTTTCTATCATGATAAACTTCACTTTCGATACAATATTTTGATAAATGGCTAGGCTCTGTAGAACTAAGATAAAAGATGGCGACCTTCGGCTTCGCAGCTAGACGCTTCGTGTCGCTGTTGCTAAGTAAATCATTGCGCGGCTTAGTTGACTTGTATTTTTCCGAGTTTATGTACATTTTGATAAACGAAGGTTAGCATCTTTGTCTCTTGCATTAAATTATAAGGAATGACTTTAATTCTGGGGCAAGTTATACGAGTATAACCTGGTTTGGGTCAGTTTACGCTTTTTTATAATCCGCTTCGCGGATTATAAAGCGTAAACTGACCCAAACCAGGTTATACTCGTATAACTTTTCGCGGATTATAAAAAAGCGTAAACTGACCCAAACCAGGTTATACTCGTATAACTTGCCCCAGAATTAAAGTCATTCCTTAAATATATTTTACATTATGTAAAGGAACATAACCTGATGGATAAGTGTACCAATGTACTTAGTGTAAATTGTGATCCAAAGGTGATGACGTATAAATGATAAACTGGATGTAATTAAATGTGCCACGTGGATCTTTTTTTAACGGAAGTTCAATTGACTATAGACTAACGTCCGATACGGTAATACATGTATATCACTACATGATATGGTTGTGTGGAAGAATTACAGATGTTTATTACAAAGATATGATTTAATAAGTGGTGCATGAAATATGTAACCCTTACAAGATTTAGTCACCATATAAAGATATTTAAATCATCTTAGTTCCACCTTTAATTCTTAAAAAAAATATGCCTCCATATTTCATCAAGTCATTACTAGATTTACAAAACTTCTACAAGGCTTACTGATATGTAAAAATGTCATACAAACTAGATGTTTGAAAAAGGACACCAAAACATACTGCTATAATTATGTAAATATGTCATTGGTTATTAATGTAATTATAATGATAAAAAAACAAATATTTTATTTTTCCAGGATGATGTATTTAACAAAAAAGTAGTCGTTCATGTGGTCCAGAATATAAGACATACATCTATTAACAATAGATATGTATACAAATGTCTATTTGATATTTCCAAGTAAACGGGAAATAAAAGAACAAACAAATTCTACCATGTTCGTTTTTTATGTAGATTTGTCACAGAACATAGATTTAACGGTAAACTATCAACTCAATTCTATAACAAATTGGATGATCAATTTTCCATGTTCATGAAACAATGTTCCATTATATATGATATCTATATCTGAAAATGTGAAGATAACAATCAGTGATCAATCTAATAACTCCTATAAGAAATACAAAATAGAGAGTGGTGTAATCACGATCCCTGTGTATGACAGAGGTGGGATTATGTACCCAAGAGGAGTAAACATACCCAGTCGACCGACCAAAACCGCCATTAGCCGTCAAACAATATACAACAAACCAACTCCTTACCTTATCTAGATAGAGGCTCATGACTGGTGTGACCGATCAACAAGGGATACAAATTCCTTCATACAACGAACTTTTACTGATATGCAAATAATTTGCATATACGTAAATATACTTCTATAAGCATATCTCCCTGTAAAAACACACTACCATATATACAAAAATACTCTTGTATGCATATTTACACCTAGTCAGTGATCTGTCTAAATCTGTTTACTTTTGTGTGGAAACGCGAATTTGAAGATGGAAGGTAATACATGTATATAGAAATTACCACATTCTTCTTTACGCTGAGAGGTTTATCCACGGTGTTTCTTGATGGAAATACCTTTTCATTAATCTTTATACATAGAAAAACAAAGGTATTTTTCTTCATTCTAAGATTATCAAACCATTTTTCGTCATTGAATTTTTTAAGAACATCACTCTCAAACCAGACATTTGATCGTGTTTTCTTCAAATGTCACGCTTATTGGAGCATCCTACTTCAATTCAAATTCTTAATAAATATGGAATAAATCTCTTTCCTGAATGAAGTCATTCTTATGGATGTCATGATTACAAATGAACATAGTGGTAGATTACACACTGATTTACTCACGGTACCTAAAATCACACGGACACGCATAGCAAATTTACAATTGCACAAAGGAACAGATTTGATCACAAGTAAATATACTCATGAGTTAATTTCTCGCTTAATAGAAATGCTTTAGGCATATTATCGCACATTTGCTTTTTCCAAGTAACTGTGTTTGTCCTCTATGTTATTGTTTTATAAAGAGAATTGAGGAGATTTATCAGTGGTCATCAATCTCTTTCAGACCCTCGCCAAATTAATGGCAAATAACAGTGTTTCTAAAACATGTAATTGCTTTCATGTAGATAATATGAAAATGCTTATCACAACTGTTTACCATAAGGATTATCATAGTCATCCACGTCATGCTTGGGTTCAAGGTATGTGGTGAAACAACCTGTATCACTGTATACCAGGAACACAATCAACTATCAACATCACCCTTTTTATATATGTGTTAACATAAGGAAATCAAATGATGTCAATGCTAAAATTGCAATGGGAAATAAATGCATACATAATTATCATTGGCAGGACGACCATGCTTTTCTCATTTTCATGAATATCGCAGTTACATCTACTGTATGTGACCGGTCAACAGCAGATGTTTACTCCCACCTACGATATGTCCAGGGGTCCGTTGTTGCTCTGTTCTTAATTTCATATTCTTTATAGAAGTTATAAGATTGATTACTGTTTGCTATCTTCACCACTTCATGCAACACTTATTTCCCTTACAGGTTTCATGGAATTTTTATCACGCAACAGTGCTAATTTGAGTAAGGAAGATAAAAAAGCATTATGTCCATAGGTAACATAACATCAATTCAATTTTAGACTTAAACGAATTTTTCAAAATTCCTTATTACTTCAATTCAATATAGATCAATATTAATCATTCATAATTATTTAACTGTAGATGCGGCGATTTAGATAACATATTAAGCATAAGTAATTGTGTATTGAAAATATACATTGCATTTACAATCCTTTTGGTGAATTAATCCATAATATTTAAGGCAGCGTTTCCAAGTACGGCACGTTTTAAATGATAATTATGACGTCACAACCTACTGCACTACTTGCACTACGTTACATACGTCATAAATTACAATGCTTGAAATTCTCTCATTGATGCCATCCTATTACATTCGAGCTTCATGTCGAATGTACGATGCATTCGAGGATTTCCGATTGTGTAGTCGACAATACCGTACGCCCTGACGAGTGTTTAGAGCATTAGGGGTAACACGGAATATCACATGGCTGATTTGATTTTCAGCTGGATACGACAAAGTTAATACAGGTAAATGAGGTAGAACAAACATGTATTTTTTGCAGATTTTAATGAATTTTATCACCAACAGATTATCCATTCTTGCCTTTTGCATATGATTTTCTTTATTACAAAAAAAAAGAAATAAAAGAGAAATCTCGACAACCTTGTGCTCGAAATAAACAAAACCTTTAAAAACCTGTCATTTGATAAATATCGATAGAGATTTAACAAAAACAAACAAACCCGATTTCAAAAGACGGCATTGCTCTTAATTTCAACGAACTTTACAACAAAATAGAATCTCAAACCTCTAATCTAAGGTATTAATGAACATGCTTGGGCATTACAAATTGTATATTTCAAACTTTGATATTTTACTAAACCACCGAGGGCTACATGTCACAGCTAAAATGGGGATGTCTTTCAATTTACAAGTAGGGTCTCTTGATGTTTTCCAAATATAACATGTCACGTGATATTCAATTGACACACCAGAAATTACCATGAGGGAAATTTACGACAGTTCAGTCAGATTCAACATATGAGTAGTATCGTTTTGGTGTTTAACCGAAACAATTGTAATCACACTTGTGAATTTGAGGTGTAATTTCACACCAAATGAAAGATGAAGATAACGAACAGTGATCAATCTTATAATTCCTATAAGCAATACAAAATAGAGAGTTGGACAAATGCGGACACCCGGACACATCAGAGGTGGGATCAGGTGCCTAAAAGGAGTAAGCATTCCGGTCGCCGTGAGTCCTATAGGCCAATCCAAAAATATGAGTTATCTTTCCTTGATCCGGAACGTAGTGCGCTTGCATAACAATAGTTTAAGATTCCCAGGTAGTATATTCGAGAAGCGTCATTATCAACAGTACAGAAGGTCGCAAAGATATTGCTGTATAATTTTACAGCAATCAAGCCAACAAATGTTAACGTTAGTAAAAAATCACAATGCATACGTTTCCTACATACACGTGAAAATAACCGATTTTGCATGTAAAAAGCAAATGAAAAATTAATGTTATAAATAGAGGAGACCCTCCGATAGAATGTCCTATCGCTAAGATGATGTAATTTCCTACAGAGGGTCTGCCCGAGACACAGTTAAATTATTCTAACTACCCCCTCCTTTTGCCAGGATTACATGTGTTTTATGACTGAAATTAGTATAGATAAGTTTATTCCACTTTTGGGCCCAGAGGGCATAACAACAAGACATCTTATGAAGAAGGAAATTTCTAAAAAGAAAGTTTACAACATTAACTACAGGTTACATGGACTGCAAACTACATGTGGATGTATCATAATGGGGAAACGAGTACATAGATATTTGAATTGCGAACCAGGTGTATATACAAGTAAATGGACAATATCAGTAGTATACCAACATATGAATAATAAACTTCAATGATTTTTGCAGTTTTAAAGCAGCACTCCTTTTTCTGAAAGTTTTAACTAAATATTCACTGAATTTGACAATTACTTGTTTGTCTTCATTAATCATCAACGAAGTAAATGTGTCCTTATTTCTTAAATAGATAGTATATATCATATATTGCACACATTTTCACAGGAGCATTACCCCGTGTTTGAACACAGTCAGATTTATGATAAAATATCAGATGTTGCTTGTTCAATACCAATGTAGTACATTCAGCGATGAAAGCTCTGACACGATGAACGTATAGGTACATCTATGTCAGACTAATACTTCTGGATTCTGTAAATGTCCACTGACCTCCTTCGATTGCCGAATTTTTCCCCTCAGCCTGTACTTGTAAATGAGACGCCAATGACAGATTTCCAGCTAACTACTCACAAATTTTACAAATTTTCAAACACAAGTCTAACCATCTTTAAACTGACATTTACACATGCAATGTTTTGAAAATAAATAAGTATAGTAAAACTCGAATATAGCGAACACGAATATAGCGAAATTACGGCTATAGCGAAGTGAAATCGATTTCCCCGGCAAATTCTTTATATATTCTATAGAAATAAAGGACACCACAGAGTCGTCCACTTGACATCATCTTTTGGGACTCAGTAGTTCTGTTCTGATTTCATACAAAACAATTATGTCAGTCGTTATTGGAGACATTTGTAAACAAGTGAATGTCTGCGTGATTTCCAATTCGATTATTAAAATTCACTCTTCTCCCCCCCCCCCCCCGAAAAACCACACCCGACTCGATCAAGAAATTATTTTTGTTTCCATTACCTTTTTTAACCTCTCATAGACATACATTCAACTGTTTTGAACAGCATATTGATAGTTTAATACTCATATAACACTTAAAATATTGCAGTCTGGCTGTGTTACTATCCGGGACTTGTCATATTCGCACTAAATCTTAGAATACAAAAAGATATTTTCGAGCAAGCCTATATTTGATCAGGTAAATGGAGTCAAAATCACTGTGTCAAGAACGGTGTACCAATCGGAATGAAACACGTCACTGACGTCAGACATTATTTCAGCCAATGATAGGTTACTTTGGCAAACTAGATCATTATAACGACCACATAATCTTCGAAATGCTGACTTTAAACGAGGCTGTTGAAATCCCTACACCAACAACTTGTTTGTCAGTAGCCGGCCTCCATTTCAAAACTGATCATATGCAGAACAAGCTCTTGGGTTTTGAATCAGTTGAGAGATATGAACACCATATATAGGTGGTAATGGAATAATGCTGCATAGATATCGAAAGTTGACGATGGAGGAGCTGCAATCATCCCGTTTTTCATAAAGTTGGGTAATTAGTTTGCCATTGGTATATACTTTGAATAGAGTATCTAAGTATGAAGCAGAAATGGAGGACTCTGTGGTGTTCTTTATTTCGAGTTCACAGGGATATACTGAATCGACACATGAATGAAAGTTATCATTAATTGATAGATAAAACGTCGTCGATATATGCAAATGTCGAATTGAAAGCCACAGCAAGATATTTTTTTCTTTTCACGCTGAAGTGTTTGAATAAAATTGGCTTCGTAGGAGTATACAAACAGGTCAGCAAACAAAGGAGCACAATTTGTGCCCATAGGAATTTGAACATGCTATACATAATGATATTGCAGTTTACTATGGAAGCCCTTAACATAGATGCTTTCCAGTTCCGCGGATATATAAGGACTAGGAGTACCGAAAACGTTACATAATACGCCGGTAACAATGCTCATATAGCGTTTTTGTCTTCAGTCATGATTCGTAGAAATTTATATCAGATAGGATCTGGCTGTGACTTACTTCCTTTGCATAACATGAATAAGGGTCTTAGCTTAAAACTGTGACAGAAAGCAGACAGGCAAACCAAGAGTTCCGTGTGTAAAATATTTCCCCCAGATTTGACTAAGTTAAACAACTTATCAATATAGAAAACGTCAAAGAAAATTAAGAATTGTTGAGAATCAAACTCCTTGCATTGTGCACATCTTCAGGTTATTTATAAATACTATAGCTTCTAAACTGTAAGAGGAATTATAAGACCAAACTATGTCCTTTATTTAATATACCATTTCCTCAAACTGGACTAAGTTCAACACCCTGTAACTCTCTTAAAATTGAAGACAATTAAAATCCTTGCACATCTTTCATACCCATACAACTATTCTGTAAGATATGAAGGTCTTCACTTGAAAACTGTCGAAGGAAAACTAAAAGACAAATCACACACTCTCTATGCAACATTTCCTAAAAACTTACCAAATTCAATAACCTGTAATTTTCTTAACAGTTGAAGAAAATCAGAATGTTTGCCACACACACATCATCCATACGTATAGAAATACTCGGCAAGATAAGAAGGTCCTCACTTGAAAACTGTGGAAGGAAAAATATACAAATCATGTACTCTCTATGTAATAGCTCCTGAAAACTGAGTAAGTTCAATAACCAGTAATGTTTTCAATACTTGACGAAAAGTCAAAATCCTTGCCATATGCACACCTTGAATATCCATATAAACATTGTGTAAAATAAGAAGATTCTCACTTGAAAACTGTGTGAGTTCATGGAACAAATCATGTACTCTCTATGTAATATATACTCAAAACAGACTAATTTCAACAACCTACTTTCCCCTCAAAATGTGAAGAAAATAAAAATCCCTGGCACATGCACACATTCAATATCCATGCAAACACTTCGTGAAACAAGATGATCCTCACTTGAAAATTGTGGGAGGAGTTCGCCGAACAAATAATGTACCATCCATATAACAATGAATTTCAAATAAAGGGACACAACCCTTTCAAGAGGAGTCAAAATGAATCAAAATTGCAAATCAATCCAAAATAATCCACAAGGAAGCTACATAGCAAGTTTCAGCTTGTAATCCCACAGAGAAAGGAAATTAGAAACAGAAAACCTCGCGCGGACGGACGGATGCACATATAGCGCTGTGACACAATGCTTCCCGTTTAAAGATGGGCGTATAAAAACAGTATTGTAAAACAGAATGGTCAAATGAAAGGCATATCATTGCGAAAGATTATCAAGAGTTGCTATAGTAACCGTGTACATCTATTAGTTTACGGGAGAGTGGACATGGAGTCCACACTTTAGGTCCCTGTCTCAGGTGACATTGGCTTCCTTGATATACACGTACCCTTTAAATGTTGGCAAGTTTCTTCAAAGCCTTTTTAATGTTCGTAATGGATATATGCTGAATACTGTTCTATATGTAAAATTATCACACTGATTGAGGCCCGTTAGGGTCGAAACAGTCTGATAATTTTAGATATAGAACATTATTCGGCATATATCTTACTTAAAACATTGCTATTTAAATGTCCAAAACTTACCTGGAATTGTCCGATAATAACACAATAGGAACTCGGGCATGAGCGTTGAGTAGTTATTCTATTAGATGCAAGGTGAAGATAACGAACAGTGATCAATCTCATAACTCCTATAAGTAATACAAAATAGATAGTTGGGCAAACACGGACCCCTGGACATACCAGAGGTGGGCTCAGATGCCTAGGAGGATTAGGCATTCCCTGTTGACCGATCACAACCGCCGTGAGCCCCATATCCTGATGAGGTAAACGGAGTTATCCGTAGTCAAAATCAGTGTGCCAAGAACGGCTTAACAATCGGTATGAAACACGTCAGACAGCATTTGATCCAATGCGAGGTTGTATTGACGAACTAGATCGTTATAACGACCATAGAAATTGCGAAATGCTGACTTCAATCGAGACTGTTGAAATCCCTGTACCATCAACTTGTTTTTCAGTAGCTTACATCGATTTAAAAACTGACTATACCCAGAACAAGCTCTTGCATAACGAATCAGTTGAGATATATAAACACCATATGCAGGTGATAGTGGAATATTGCTACACAAATACGGGAAGTTGACGATGGAGAAGCTGAAATCATCCCGTTTGTCATACAGCTGAGTTGTCAGTTTGCCGTTAATGTCTACTTTCAATAAAATATTCAAGTATGAAGCAGAAGTGGACGACTCTGTGGTGTCCTTTATTTCGAGCTCACAGGGATATACCAAATCGACATATGAATGAAAGCTATAATTGTTAATAGACAAAACGTCATCGATATATCTAAAAGTCGAATTACTGTCTAATAAATGAACAAAGGAAAGAGAAAGTTTTTTTTACTGTAATATTTTATTTCATTCATTTAAAGAAAGCCAGTTCGATGTAGCAGTGGTGATGGAAAGAGGTGAAGAAATACTTTTAACACATAGTACTTTCAGAGAAAGTGGGTATGATATAGATACGGGCAATATCATAGATAATATCATCAACATGGAGAATGAAAATCCTGGTTTTGATTTAAAATTTTAAGTGGATGATACCCTCACAACAAAGAATGAAAATTCGGATTTAGATGTCAAATTTTAGCCAGAGGAGATCAAACCCAAAGAGGCGAAAAGATTCGCAGAACTTCTGTCAGAATTGGACATCAATTCGTTGATCATTTTCATACTTCGTGGTGACAGTATCATCCAATTCAAATTTTAAATCAAAACCAGGATTTTCCTTTTCCATGTTTATAATATCAGCTATGATACTGTCCGTATCTATATCAGATCCACTTTCTCTTCTTGATCGTCAACTTCCCATAGTTATTTAGCAATATTACATCATCACCTGTATATGGTGTTAATATCTCTCAACTGATTTGATATGCAGGAGCTTGTTCTGCGTATGGTCAGTTGTTAAATCGAGACAGGATACTGACAAACAGGTTGATGGTGCAGAGGATTTCAACAGTCTCGTTTAAAGTCAGTAATTTGCAACTTCTATTGTCGTTATAACGATCTAGTTTGCCAATACAACCTATCAGTGGGTCAAATGCTTTCTGACTTGTTTTATACTGATTGTTAGGCCGTTTCTGGCATGTGCTGATTTTGACTACAGATAACTCCGTTTACCTGATCAAAATATAAGGCTCATAACAGGATGAATGGTAGACAGTGGATGTTTACTCCTCCAAGGCGCCTGATCCCACCTCTGGTTTTTCCAGAGGTCGGTGCTTCTCTCCCAACTCTCTATTTTGTGTTGCCTATAGGAGTTATGAGATTGATCACTGTTCATTATTTTCACCTTTTATGTACATATGTTCATTTATGTATTTGTGATTCATTCATTCAGAATATACATTATGATAAAAATGAATCTGAAAACGGTTTAATGCGCAATATACTTGTACATGTGCACTGCAATATATATTTGTACTGCTATGATCCCTTGATTTAAGTTTACACAAACTCCATATACAAACTGCATTGCTCTTTAAAAATTTAGTGCGTTAAGTAATCGAGATAAAATACTTTCGAGTTAAGGGTGAAAATGATATTGAAATCGGTTATGAATTGACGTAATTCGAAAATGTGATGTTGTTTTCCATTGATTATATTACGTATATATGTGAATACCCCCATGTAAAATTTAAGGAACATATAACTGTATGGTTTACTTTACTTCCATTCCCTTTCCTTCCATTTCAAAATATCCATAATGTCAATCAAATTTATATTAAGTAATTTCTCTCGTTCCTGCGATATGCATATATGTATGAAAAGTATCAAATATATTAGAAATGCAGAAGTTGAAATCGATGCCAAAACGTTCGTTCCCATCTTGGACCAAAGCGTGCCGATCTCGGATGAGAACCGTTCGTTCACAATCTGAAAGTGTTTCGTTCCTGATAAAAACTGTTCTGTTTTCGCTGAGAACCGTTCCGTTCCAACCGTTCAGCGTTCGTTCCCCCAAATGAAACTGTTCGTTTCCAAACCGTTCAATCTTCGTTTAACGTTCCACTGGTGTAGCAGTACGCTTTCAGAGACTGTAAACGATATCACTGTCAATAATACAGGGGATCAGAAGGACTTATTACACTACATATATTATGGCACACACTGTTTCAGGGCAGTACCCAGGTTTCGGTTTGATAGCTCGATGATGTTGATCACCTTGTTTGAAATGAAAAGATCTTTAAAGTGTTAAGAAATTATAGCATAAGTAAATATGTATATAGAAAAGTTGATAACCAATAATAAGTTCCCCAGTGAAAGTGAATGAGTATAACTAGAGGAGAATATAAAATTTACTCAAACTAAATGAGCAAAATTAAGAAAAATAACTAGGCACTGAAATGAAACGAAAATCGCACCCCAAAGTAATATAAGACAGGGTTTAATGTAAACATTGGAATAGCCGAAATATGAAAGTACCATCTCTGAAAAATGCTAGGGTAAGGAATATCTAATTCTACGCTGGACCAACGGAAGTTGACTTTACTTAGATACATGTATCTGCATAACTTTTCAAAACAGTTTCCGAAGAACACGTTATATTCATTTACCGCATGTTGAAAACCCCACTCTTTGTACATGAAATTAATCGAACACGAAGTTCTTGTAAAGCACGAGCTTAAAATCTTGACCATTGGAGAGTGACTGAATTTACTACTGCACCTCCTTATATAGAATTGACAAACCAATAAGCTACTGAAAATGAACGCTCAATCTGATAAGCCAGGATTAAGTCTCTTAGCCAATACAATTTTGTTCGAGAAGACTGGTAAAATGGCGGGTACGATTCATTGGATATGATAGTGAAAGGTAAACGTGCGAAAAATCGAAATATTGCTTTTATATTTTCCGAAATAAATAGAATGTATTATAGACATAATATACATGTTATATGTGCAATGATCACGTAATTCAAAGCTAGTCAACATTAAAATGGTCACATCCTCCCCCTCTGCAAATAAAAAAATACAACTTTTGTACATAAAAAGAAAAACAAAACAATTTTCATATTCAACAGTTCATTTGAATCTTCTGTTTGTGTTCCCACACATGATAATTGTCAGGGAGTTGGAACAGAGGTTCTCTGGGCAGCTGTTCCCGCTACTCCTGCTGAACATCGATCATCTCTACTTGCTCTATCGATCGTTTTTCTCTAACAAGTCCTGGCTCTATAAATTTCTGACTCCAGTTAAAGTAAATCTGTCATTCTACTAATTAAATAAAATATCATGTACTATTATAAAGTTCCAATATTATTTATTACAACTGTTTTGATTGGACAAAAATAACAGTTTACCCGAGTTTACACATCAATATACATGTATCTGAAAACGCGATGTATTCATACTTGCGTCAAAAAATAACGTAGTGCGAAGAAACTACAAAAAAATGAAATTGTTAATAAAATGAATGAATTGGAATTATAGACATCAAACATTCAAGAATGTATTGATGTGTGAACTCCGATCATTTTACTCACAAACTTAACATAAAAAGTGCTTTGCACTTTTAGTCAATCTGTGAGTAATATGTCCGGAGTTTACACATCGATAAAGTCTTCAAAAGGAATGTTTAATCTTATAATGGATGATAGTTTACACGTGTCTTGTACTCCACTATTCTATAGTCATATATTGTAAGTAGAAAATGTAATACTTATGAGTACAAAGACTATTTCTGTAGTGAATGTTTATTATATAAACTAAATTTAGAATAATTGAATAATAGACTGAATGTACTATTAAGAAGTATACGTCTTAACAGAAGATTCAGTCTGATATTTACTTGATCCGGATATGGGGCTCGATCGACAGAAGATGCTTACTCCTCTCAGAAACCGTGTCCCACCTCTAGTATGTAACAGAAACCGTGTCCCACCTCTAGTATGTAACAGAAACCGTGTCCCACCTCTAGTATGTAACAGGAACCGTGTCCCACCTCTAGTATGTAACAGAAACCGTGTCCCACCTCTAGTATGTAACAGAAACCGTGTCCCACCTCTAGTATGTAACAGAAACCGTGTCCCACCTCTAGTATGTAACAGAAACCGTGTCCCACCTCTAGTATGTAACAGGAGCCGTGTTTCTACACTCGTAAATCTATATTTGTATAGGAATCATGAGAATTCATAAAACGAACAGTGATCAATCTCATAACTCCTATATATAAGACTTGGGCAAACACGGTCCCTTAGACATACCAGAGGTGGTATCAGGTGCCTAGGAGGAGTAATTAAGCAACCCTGTCGATAAGTCACATCCGCCATGAGCCCTATATTTTGATAAAATAAACGGAGCAATCCGTATTCAATACAAGTGTGTAAACAAACGCCTAGCAATTGATATAAAACACTTTAGGGATACATGCTATTTTACAAGTAGTTGATGCAGTTAATCAACATAGCATGTCAAATACTTACTACACGATTCCATAATCTTACGATACGTACTGCATATTTCTCACTACTCTCCGAATGACATATCACCCACCTTCTTTTCCATCTAGTATAATTGGAATCTTCTATCCTCACGAGTACACTTAAAATTACATGATTTCCTCTGTTTCATGCAATTGTATATTATAGCATAACTTCACAAAAGAAATATTTAGAAGCAATGAATTTCTTGTATGCATATAGAGTATGTCTGAGGCACAGGAACTGCAATCTTGGAATGCAATTTTACATACTACATTTCTGCTGTAGAATGAACATACACTACACAGCAAAACAATCCATACTTACTTGGAGCGAGGGGTACCCCAATACTTGCAAATGTATATTTGGGTGAATCCTCTCTATAACACTTGCGATTTGCAAAACGTTGTATGTTTCCAAATGGCTCTTGATTATAAACTTTACCTGAGGTCGATTTAATTTCGGAGAGGAATTGTTATGATGATGTACGAGCTACATATACATTGGGGGATTTAAGTAGATGTACGTCTTAAATATTAATCACGATTCATTTATTTCAATATCAAATTCGATTAAAACCATCGCAATCCTTAGAAAGAGTATATATTCAAGGAAATATTAATAGGGGTTATCAATCATAGACCGAACAACACGAAATTTGAATAGACAGGATGTTGTGTTATTTACACCTCGAAGTAACGTTTTTCATTTCTTCTGAATTCATTGAAATTCAACCCACTTCAAGACTTGAAGATTGAAGAAAACGGAAAGATGCACATTATAATCAAACAGGTTGAAATCCTCCTTCCCGACGTCATTTATAAGAAATATTATATCTACAAGTATTTTAATCTTGATGTTTGTAAATTCTCTCTTTTCTTGGCATCAAAACGTTACCAGATTGATATTTGTCAGTAGCAATTTGAATTTACGCTTTGATTGTCCCGTATCGTTGAGTACATATATTCCATGCCCATGTCAGTATTTTTTGCGCCAGTTTATTGATATCTTTATAGTATTTTAATTTGTATAGAATTTACTAATTGATCAACAAATAAAATTCTACACCTACCTCTTGAGCCTATCGTTGTCAGACTTCCATTTGTCGCCGTGGTAATCATATCTTTCATTAGTTTAGTCCGAGTTATCTTTCTTCTTGAAGGTAGTCCTAAAGTGAAAGAGGAAATAAGCAACTTTCAAATCTGTTAATATGAAAAGTAAATATAACGAACAGTGATCAATCACATGTACCCCTGGATATACCAGGCGTGGGATCAGGTGCCTAGGAGGAGTAAGGATCTCCTGACGACCAGTCACATCCGCCGTGATCCCTATATCCTGATCAGGTAAACGGATTTGTAGTCAAAATCAGTGTGTCAACAACGGCCTAACAATCGGTATGAAACACACCAGATAGCATTTGACACAATGATAGGTTGTATTGGCAAACTAGATCGTTGTAACGACCATATAATTTGCGAAATGCTGACTTTAAACGAGATTGTTGACACCCCTGAACTTTCAACCTGTTTGTCAGTAACCTGCTTCGATTTAAAAACTGCCCATAAGCAGAACAAGCTCTTGCGTATCGATCAGTTGAGAGATATAAACACCATATGCAGGTGATAATGGAATATCGTTACATAAATTTGGAAAGCTGACGATGAAGATGTTGAATCATCCCGTTTGTCATAAACATGAGTTGTTATTTTGCCGTTAATGTCTACTTTCAATAAAAATATGAAGCAAAAGTGGACGACTCTGTGGTGTCTTTCATTACGAGTTTATTGAGATATATCGAATCGACATATGATTGAAAATTATTATTGTTAATAGATTATGTAATACATCATCGACATATCTAAATGTCGAATTGAAGACCACAGCAAGATATTGTTTCTTCTCAGGTCGAAATGATTGAATAAATTATGCTTCATATAAATATAAAAACAGGATAGCTAACAAATGAGCACAATTTGTGCCCATGGGAATTCCAACAGATTGTTGGAATACATGATCACCAAAGACCACGAAGTCAATGAGAAGATCCAGCATATTATTTCAACTTCAGAGTATATGTGTGTTGAATCAGAGTGGTATTTAACAAAGTAATTGTTTGGATTACTGATTACTAGATATGAATATTTGCGTTTTCCATTTTTGTTGAAGAAGCAACTGTCTATGATGTCAAAAAGTCAAGTATTTAATTTATCTTTAGGAATGGTCGTGTAAAATGTTGAAATGCCATGCGTTTTGATGTTGTTGATTTGAGAAAAGCTTAGCAATTTGAAGTTTACTAAAAGTTCCTTAGAATTTTTTGGAATCCATATTTGATTTTTATAATTTCTTGCATATATAGTCGCAAAATGTGTTTTAAGTTTGTCCTTAAAAGCTATTAATATATTCGTGAGGAGCAAAGATAGTTGCTTGGTAAAACACTTACTGGATCCAGCAATGTATCTTTGTAAGGATTTTATGAAGTTTAGGAATGCAATATAGGTACGGTAACTTATATTCATCCAACCCACTGACTGGGATATTCAATATGTCTAAAGCTAAAGCATGCTTTTGAAGAATTGAATCTTTTGAAAGGGCAATTAGGATATATGGACGTGTAACAAAAGTGGAATTAACAGGTGTTTTATTATTAGTGAGAATATTGTTCCTTATTAGAAACAAGGTGTATATTTGAAATATAAGTTCAGATATTTTGCGATTGAATTCATGTGATAAGATTTGTATTCCCTGACTGAATAATTTTTGCCTTATTCCGAAAAAGTTATACAGAAAAAGCCCTTAAAACCAACTGATAGTGGAGCGAAATTTAATGTGACCTATTTGTGGATTGGAATCCCAGTTGTGATCAGTTCTTTCTCAAAATATATTCCTTGTGTTTTTATAAAAGTAATTCATCGCAATTGTCAAACTCTACGGCGTCCTTTACTCTCCTCGACAGGAAGTCAAACGTTTACCTGAATAAACCGTTGTATTCTCAACATAGGTTGATATTTCCATGACAGCCGAATTCTCTGACAGAATACCACTGGTTGATGGCCTGTTTGATGTTCGCTTTACCTTTGTAACTATGGATATATCAAACGAAAAAGGCATGTTGTAAATGACCCACTGCATACATCTTAACGACTTCATCATTGCCGATAGATAGATAATGATACAGGAAACATATTGACAATGATATAAAACCCAACCTTGACCCGGGGAATAAACTTTTATCATTGTGTGTTAGTATTTTTTCACTTTCTCAATGATGACATTAGTAAGTAGACATGAACCTCTCAAGCTTAGCCTGAATCCTTTGCCTGTTAAGTTGTCAGAATTAGAAAACAGTGTTATGTTTAATTTGTTTCCTCTGGTAATGATCGTGTTATCCCGGGATCTCCTGCATTGTTTGAATAGTGAGACTTTCTCATCCTCTGTATCTTGTATCTGTTAGTAATAAGAACATCAAAAATATTTTATCTCTTCTATTAATATACCTACTGAACTGCTTATCATTAGTTTGATTTGATTTTCTGGTTTACTAATGCAGACCTTGAGGTAGTTCTCACAAGTGTAGCCTAAAGTATAATGGATATCCAGATTCAATATCGTGATAGTGATCTCATCGGTAGTCTCTGGAGCTGTGATTATCCATATGTAGGTTGTGTCTTTTGGATAATTATGGTTTGGATATCCCGGGGATTGAATGCATGTTTCATCCAATTCTTGTAGCATTCTGTGGTTGAAAAAAGTATCTTCTTCACAGGAAATGCCTAGAATAAAATCATTTATGAAAATGAAGGTATTTGTAGTTCACAGAATATGGAACATTGTATCTGAATTCCTATTATCGCAAGTAACACACATTAAATACATGTATAATTAAAATCGAAGAGGAATCTCAGTCAATGTGAAATTCCCCGAAACTTGGTTTCAACGTTATCCGCACGAAATAACATCGTAATAGGCGGAGTATTGTGTTGGGAATAAAGGCGTTTTTGTATCGTGGTTAGGTTAAATATTCGATGAATCCTTGGAAGACAAATTAAAACAGCTGTTGATCAACAATCTAGATTTTATACATTCAGTTTCATTCGCGACATCCACTCCGACTACTTCACAAGTTCCGCAAAAATCACAAAGATTTAAGAAAAATATACATGTAGCTACATGCTGTACTATGCATGATCTTTTTCAGCTTTACTAAGCCCAATCTAATTATAAAACAATTAAAGGCATACTTTATACAGTAAGAATTGAACTACTAAATGGATAAAAGACAAATCAAAACAGCTGTTTATCAACATCCCCACACATACACATGCTTATATATTTTTTAATGAATTCTTACTGAAAATGCGTTTACTTATTATCTTTTAGATTAATTGAATATTGTTTTACATCCCTCTCGAGAATATTTCACTCATATGGTGACCACTGCCGGTGAAGGGCTGCAAAATCTAGGCCTATGCTTGGCACTTATGGCCATTGAGCAGGGATGGATCTTTACCGTGCCACACCTGCTATGACACGGGACCTCGGTTCCTGCGGTCTCATCAGAAGGACCGCCGCTTTTAGTCGCCTCTTACGACAAGCAAGAGGTTATTGAAGCCCTATTCTAACCCGGATCCCCACGGGATATTTTTTTTAGAATGTGCTTGTCAAAGTAAAAAAAATCATAGTAAATGGAAATGACAATGTATATATGCGTTTTGTATTGTTTTACTAGTGGTTAATCCAATGAATTTTCTACCATCATTTGCCTTTACTTTGCATACATTAGAGAAACTCGTGCAGTAAGCTACAAGTGATGACCGGTCCAGGTCACGAACATTGCGGTACTATTGTTCTTATGTATGTCGAATATATTCATGCGAAAAACGCAATATAAATAAAATTGAATTATTCAATCATTCTAAAGTTGCTAGAATAATAATTCTAAAATATACTGCAGGGGACCACGAGAGCAAAGCATGCACGCGCACTGTAACCACTAAGTCATGCTAATTTCTAAATCAATGGTGGAATCAGAACATACGGTGATTGATATTGATAAAGAATTCTTGGTACGAAGAAAGTGTTAAACCAGAAGAGTTCTTTGTTTGCATATCATAGTTTAACGACCCGGTCGAGAATTGTTTACTCATATGGAAACGTACGTCTCTATTGCCTGTCAAGGACTGCAAATTTTAGGTCTCTGATCGGCACTTACATGTACTGCCATTGTTCAAGGAATATCTTTATTTTACCAATGGGCCTCGCTTTTTGCGGTCTCATCCGAAGAACAGGCTCATCTTGTCGCCTCTTTTTACAAGCAAGGGGTAGGTACTGAGGTCCTATTTTAACCCAGATCCCCAATAAATAAACAAAAAGGCTTTGAAATAATACTAATGTACAATATCCGTACACCATTAGGCATGTTTGATTTTTCTGGTTGAACGTGGTTCAATTCCCAAAATATATTTTTAAATGCGCTACTCAGGATATATTTTTATATGTATCTAAAAGAGCATAATGTTAATTTCAATGATGTCCATTAAAGTTCTGATGATTAAATTGTAAATTTCGTATTCGTTGCAAACTAAGTTTACTAAATATTTAAAACATATTCCACCTACATATACCACGCCATGCTTCAGAATTGTCATACATTGATCTTTCTTTTTTTCAAAACTATTGTAAGCACCCCCTGTCGACCTCATAACCTGCCTTAACGTACCCGCGTAATATTTTCGTGTGGAGTAAAGTATTGAGGCTTGGTAGTACGGTTACTGGATCTTGCTATGCATCTATGTTTTAAGGGGTTTTGTGAAATTTAGGAATCAATTATACATGTAGGTATGGTAACTCATATTCATTCGTTTCAATAACTGGGATATTAAATGTGTTTAAAACTGAAGTACAGTTTTCAATAATTTCATCTTATGAAAGGGAAATTAAAGTATAAGTACGATTACTAAATATGGGATTAATGTCACTTGTTGAAATTTAATTGATAGATTGAGGAAATGAAAATGAAGACTTCTCATAATTCAGTACCAGGTGGATGACATTCCAGACAGAACAAAAATAGAATTCTGGGGTGTAATATTGAAATTTTGGCACCAATTTTATTTTTAAGCATTTTTCCTCAACATGAAAAACTCTAGACATTGCACTATATCTTAGAAACATTCAAATGATTATCTAAATGGTTAGATGTAGTATGCACCGATGTTGATGACGTCACGAGTACTGGAGTAGTTGTTGGAATGTCTTTCAGTGTTGGTCGTGGTGGTGTTCGTTTTGTTTTCGTGACTTTAGATAGGATGAAAGAAACAAACGCACAGCAGATAGCTTCACTATTTAACTTTAAGTACGGATAAAGACATAAAAATTGCAAGAATCGATTTACTAAGTGAATATTTGCATGTATTCGTCTATGAAAGTAAGTATCTTAATGATTTGAAAGTCTAACTTTCCATGGAAATTTATTTCAATAAAACTAGTTTAGCATCATAGTTTTGTAGTTTTCATTACTACTGATTGCATGGTGAATCTTTAATTCAATAAACACAGTATTAGCTTGCATCGTTTTCCCGTTAGGTTGCTATGATAATCCAACACTTCAGCGTATTTCACAGCTGACAATGCTAACAAAATAAATGATTAATACGCAAGTTCCGAGTTACCCAAAAGTTATTTCCCTTTTGTCGAACTCTTTCGCATTTCATGACGTATGGTGGGTACACAATATATACATTATATCGTAGACTGGCATTGTACATAACGATTACGTACGATTAATGTAATAAAAGCGTAACTTTTGTTTATATCAATCACTGGTATGCATATTCTGGCCATATCAAGCATAATGTGTTTGAATAAGATCATCAAATTGCTTATTGAATCATTATATTCGTTTCCTCTTCTACATGAGTGACGCTTTTATCAAAGAAAGATGACAATTAACAATATTTGTTTGAGCCATTTTGTTATCCAATACTCATAAACTCACTAAAGTTGCCTTTTCCCTGAGAAAGGATGGTCTCAGGAACTCTGGATATCATCTTTTAAAAAATAATACAACGATAGTAATTAGCAAATGTACCCACTGTCATCATAGTTTACGTCATAATTTACGGAAGAGTTCGACAAAGGGAAATAACTCTTGTGGAACTCGGAACTTCCGTATTGAACGATACTTCTATAAAAATAATAAGCTAAAGCATGCTTTTGAAGAATTGAATCTTTTGAAAGGGATATATGGACGTGTAACAAAAGTGGAATTAAAAGGTGTTTTATTATTAGTGAGAATATTGTTCCTTATTAGAAACAAGGTGTATATTTGAAATATAAGTTCAGATATTTTGCGATTGAATTCATGTGATAAGATTTGTATTCCCTGACTGAATAATTTTTGCCTTATTCCGAAAAAGTTATACAGAAAAACCCTTAAAACCAACTGATAGTGGAGTGAAATTTAATGTGACCTATTTGTGGATTGGAATCCCAGTTGTGATCAGTTCTTTCTCAAAATATATTCCTTGTGTTTTTATAAAAGTAATTCATCGCAATTGTCAAACTCTACGGCGTCCTTTACTCTCCTCGACAGGAAGTCAAACGTTTACCTGAATAAACCGTTGTATTCTCAACATAGGTTGATATTTCCATGACAGCCGAATTCTCTGACAGAATACCACTGGTTGATGGCCTGTTTGATGTTCGCTTTACCTTTGTAACTATGGATATATCAAACGAAAAAGGCATGTTGTAAATGACCCACTGCATACATATTAACGACATCATCATTGCCGATAGATAGATAATGATACAGGAAACATATTGACAATGATATAAAACCCAACCTTGACCCGGGGAATAAACTTTTATCATTGTGTGTTAGTATTTTTTCACTTTCTCAATGATGACATTAGTAAGTAGACATGAACCTCTCAAGCTTAGCCTGAATCCTTTGCCTGTTAAGTTGTCAGAATTAGAAAACAGTGTTATGTTTAATTTGTTTCCTCTGGTAATGATCGTGTTATCCCGGGATCTCCTGCATTGTTTGAATAGTGAGACTTTCTCATCCTCTGTATCTTGTATCTGTTAGTAATAAGAACATCAAAAATATTCTATCGCTTCTATTAATATACCTACTGAACTGCTTATCATTAGTTTGATTTGATTTTCTGGTTTACTAATGCAGACCTTGAGGTAGTCCTCACAAGTGTAGCCTAAAGTATAATGGATATCCAGATTCAATATCGTGATAGTGATCTCATCGGTAGTCTCTGGGGCTGTGATTATCCATATGTAGGTTGTGTCTTTTGGATAATTATGGTTTGGTTATATGCTTGGCACTTATGGCCATTGAGCAGGGACGGATCTTTATCGTGCCACACCTGCTGTGACACGAGACCTCGGTTCCTGCGGTCTCATCAGAAGGACCTCCCCTTTTAGTCGCCTCTTACGACAAGCAAGGGGTTATTGAAGCCCTATTCTAACCCGGATCCCCACGGGATATCTTTTTTAGAATGTGTTTGTCAAAGTAAAAAAAAATCATAGTAAATGGAAATGACAATGTATATATGCGTTTTGTATTGTTTAACTAGTGGTTATTCCAATGAATTTTTTACCATCATTTGCCTTTACTTTGCATACATTAGAGAAACTCGTGCAGTAAGCTACAAGTGATGACCGGTCCAGGTCACGAACATTGCGGTACTATTGTTCGTATGTATGTCGAATATATTCATGCGAAAAACGCAATATAAATAAAATTGAATTATTCAATCATTCTAAAGTTAATAGAATAATAATTCTAAAATATACTGTACGGGACCACAAGAGCAAAGCATGCACGCGCACTGTAACCACTAAGTCATGCTAATTTCTAAATCAATGGTGGAATCAGAACATACGGTGATTGATATTGATAAAGAATTCTTGGTACGAAGAAAGTGTAAAACCAGAAGAGTTCCTTGTTTGCATATCATAGTTTAACGACCCGATCGAGAATTGTTTACTCATATGGAAACGTACGTCTCTATTGCCTGTCAAGGACTGCAAATTTTAGATCTGATCGGCACTTATATGTACTACCATTGGGCAAGGAATATCTTTATTTTACCAATGGGCCTCGCTTTTTGCGGTCTCATCCGAAGAACAGGCTCATCTTGTCGCCTCTTTTTACAAGCAAGGGGTAGGTACTGAGGTCCTATTCTAACCCAGATCCCCAATAAATAAACAAAAAGGCTTTGAAATAATACTAATGTACAATATCCGTACACCATTAGCCATGTTTGATTCTTCTGGTTGAACGTGGTTCAATCCTCAAAATATATTTTTTAATGCGCCACTCAGCATATATTTTTATTTGTATCTAAAAGAGCATAATGTTAATTTCAATGATGTCCATTAAACTTCTGATGATTAAATTGTAAATTTCGTATTCGTTACAAACTAAGTTTACTAAATATTTAAAATATATTCCACCTACATATACCACGCCATGCTTCAGAATTGTCATAAATTGATCTTTCTTTTTTTCAAAACTTTGGTAAGCACCCCCTGTCGACCTCATAACCTGCCTTAACGTACCTGCGTAATATTTTCGTGTGGAGTAAAGTATTGAGGCTTGGTAGTACGGTTACTGGATCTTGCTATGCATCTATGTTTTAAGGGGTTTTGTGAAATTTAGGAATCAATTATACATGTAGGTATGGTAACTCATATTCATTCGTTTCAATAACTGGGATATTAAATGTGTTTAAAACTGAAGTACAGTTTTCAATAATTTCATCTTATGAAAGGGAAATTAAAGTATAAGTACGATTACTAAATATGGGATTAATGTCACTTGTTGAAATTTAATTGATAGATTGATATATCCCTGTGAGCTCGAAATAAAGGACACCACAGAGTCGTTCACTTCTGCTTCATACTTAGATATTTTATTGAAAGTAGACATTAACGGCAAACTAACAACTCAACTGTATGACAAACGGGATGATTTCAGCTTCTCCATCGTCAACTTCCCACATTTTTGTAGCAACATTCCATTATCACCTGCATATGGTGTTTATATATCTCAACTGATTCGATATGCAAGAGCTTGTTCTGCGTATAGTCAGTTTTTAAATCGAGGTAAGCTACTGACAAACAAGTTGATGGTACAGGGATTTCAACAGTCTCGATTGAAGTCAGCATTTCGCAAATTATATGGTCGTTATAACGATCTGGTTCGTCAATACAACCTCGCATTGGGTCAAATGCTGTCTGACGTGTTTCATACCGATTGTTAAGTCGTTCTTAGCACTTTGATTTTGACTGCGGATAACTCCGTTTATCTGATCAGGATATGGGGTTCACGGCGGGTGTGACCGGTCAACAGGGGATGCTTACTCCTCCTAGGCACCTGATCCCACCTCTGGTGTGTCCAGGGGTCCGTGTTTGCCAAACTATCTATTTTGTATTGCTTGTAGGAGTTATGAGATTTATCACTGTTCCTTATTTTCACCTTGCATTGAGGAAATGAAAATGAAGACTTCTCATAATTCAGTACCAGGTGGATGACATTCCAGACAGAACAAAAATATAATTCTGGGGTGTAATATTGAAATTTTGACACCAATTTTATTTTTAAGCATTTTTCCTCAACATGAAAAACTCTAGACATTTGCACTGTATCTTAGAGACATTCAAATTATTACCTAAATGGTTAGGTGTAGTCTGCACCGATGTTGATGACGTCACGAGTACTGGAGTAGTTGTTGGAATGTCTTTCAGTGTTGGTCGTGGTGTTGTTCGTTTTGTTTTCGTAACTTTAGATAGGATGAAAGAAACAAACGCATTGTAGATAGCTTCACTATTTAACTTTAAATACGGATAAAGACATAAAAATTGCAAGAATCGATTTTCAAAGTGAACATTTGCATGAATTCGTCTCTGAAAGTAAGTATCTTAATGATTTGAAAATCTAACTTTCCATGGAAATTTATTTCAATAAAACTAGTTTAGCATCATAGTTTTGTAGTTTTCTTTAACACTGATTGCATGGCGAATCTTTATTTCAATAAACATAGTATGAGCTTGTATCGTTTTCCCGTTAGGTTGTTATGATAATCAAACACTGCAGTGTATTTCACAGCTGACAATGCTAACAAAATTAATGATTAATTGAAAGATACTTCTTCTATAAAAATAATCTTATGTGTCTGTATCCTACTACGTGTTAACTATTATACTTAATATGACAGATTGCAGGAAAAGAAATCACTATGAGTACACGTTTATCAACATTTATCAATAGCTGATTCTCTCATATCATTATTAATATTATTATTAATATTTCTTGTTAATAAAGCAAATATAACTAGAAATGTTCTGACGTTATCATTACATTGTACGATATGTTGATATTTAATTGACACATAAATCATTACCAGGTATATCACGTTTCAGGCAGAAGAGAAATAAAATTCCATGTTTTATTGATGAACTTTTTTGTTTTATTTTTAAGCACTTTTCATCAAAATGGAAAATTCTAAACATTATTTTCTATCTTAGAGGCATTCAAAAGATTACCTAAATGTTTTATTGTAGTTTGCACCGATGTTGGTGACGTCATGGGTACTGGAGTAGTTGTTGGAATGCGTTTGGTTGTTGTTTTTGCTGTTGTTTGCTTGGTTTTAGTGACTAGAAATACATTAAAGGAATCAGTCATTTTGTAGATAATCTGACAATATTGTTCTACTGAAATTTTTCACTTCAATTGCTATACCTTGATGATTTCTTGGAAGTTCATGTTTCCTTGGAATTTAGATTTATGTAAACTTTTACCAGACAGTTTTTTACATAGTGATTTGTTGTTTATTTATACTCTGTTATCAATACATTTTAGTTCAGTATAATACCTCTCAAAATTAGATTAAATCCTCTTCCTGGAAGACCGTCATAATTAGAAAAGAGCGTTATCTTCAATTTGCTCCCGGTAGTAACAACAGTTTTCTGCCTTGATTTGTCGCATTTCTTGAATATGGCGAAGCCCTCATCATCTGTGTCTTGTATCTGTTATTGAGGAAAGCGAAATACAGTTTTCCCAATTAACAAAGTAAATTTCCTCACATAAATAGCAATAAGAAACTGAATTTCAAGATTTGATTTGCGTTAAATTCCTAATGTAGAAAACAAAAGAAAACCTTCAAATAGTCGTCACAAGGGAATCCTTCAGTGTATTGAATATCCATGTCTAATATATTGATAGTGATCTCCTCCGTGGTTCCCGGGGCCGTCACGGTCCATATGTAGACTGTGTCTTTCTCGTAATCCTTTGTGGGATACCCCGGGGATTTAATGGATGCTTCCTGATATTGATGTAAAGTTATGTTTTGGGAAATTTTGTGCCTGGAACCTGGACCTTCGCTGTAGTAAATTCCTAGAATGCAATAATATGTGGTATTTTATCATTTAAGAATATTACTAAATATATTTTACATTATATGAAGGAACGTAACCTTATGGATGTGTGCCAATGACATCAAAGCATACTGCTATAATTATGCAAATATGTCATTGGTTATTAATGTAATTATAATGATGAAAAACAAATTTTTATTTTTCCAGGATGATGTATTTAACAATAAATAGTCGTTCATGTGGTCCAGAATATAATACATACATCTATTAACAATATACATGTATTCAAATGTCTACTTGATATTTCCCAGTAAACAGGAAATAAAAGAGCCAACAAATTCTTCCACGTTCGATTGATATGTAGATTTGTCACAGAACATAGATTTAACGGTAAACTATCAACTCAATTATACAACAAACTGGATGATCAATTTTCCATGTTCATGAAACAATGTTCCATTATATATGATATCTATATCTGAAAATGTAAAGATAACAAACAGTGATCAATCTAATAACTCCAATAAGAAATACAAAATAGAGAGTGGTGCAATCATGGCCCCTGTGTATACCAGAGGTGGGATTATGTGCCCAAGCGGAGTAAACATCCCCTATCGACCGACCACAACCGCCACTAGCCGTCAAACAATATACAACAAACCAACTCTTTTCCTTATCTAGATAGAGGCTCATGAATTGTGTGACCGATCAACAGGGGACACAAATTCCCTCATACAACGAACTTTACTGATATGCAAATAATTTGTATATACTTAAATATACTTCTATAAACATATCTCCTTGTAAAAACACACTACCATATATACAAAAATACTCCTGTATGCATATTTACACCTAGTCAGGGATCTGTGTAAATCGATTTACTTTTGTGGGGAAACGCAAATTTGAAGATGGAAGGTAATACATGTATATAGAAATTATCACTTTCTTCTTTACGCTGAGAGGTTTCTCCACGGTGTTTCTTGATGGAAATATCTTTTCACTAATCTTTATACATATAAAAACAAAGATATTTTTCTTCATTCTAAGATGATCAAACCATTTTTCGTCATTGAAATTTTTAAGATCATCACTCTCAAACCAGACATTTGATCGTGGTTTTCTTCAAATGTCACGCTTATTGGAGCATCCTATTTCAATTCAAATTCTTAATAAATATGGAATAAATCTCTTTCCTGAATGAAGCCATACTTATGGATGTCATGATTACAAATGAACATAATGATGTATTACACACTGGTTTACTCACGGTACCTAAAATCACACGGACACGCGTAGCAAATTTACAATTGCACAAAGGAACAGATTCGATCATGAGTAAATATACTCATGAGTTAAGTTCTCGCTTATTAGAAACGCTTTAGGCATATGATCACACATTTGCTTTTTCCAAGTAAATGTGTTTGTCCTCTATGTTTTTGTTTGGTAAAGAGAATTGAGGAGCTTCATCAGTGGTCATAAATCTCTTTCAGACCCTCGCCAAATGAATGGCAAATAGCAGTGGTTCGAAAACATATAATTGCTTTCATGGAGATAATATGAAAATGCTTACCAAAACTGTTTACCATAAGGGTTACCATATTCATCCACGTCATGTTAGGGTTCACGGTGTGCGGTGGAACAACATGTATGTCTGTATACAAGGAACACAATCAAATATCAAGATCACCCTTTTTCTATATGTGTTGACATAAGGAAATCAAATGATGTCAATGCTAAAATTGCAATGGGAAATAAATGCATACATAATTATCATTGGCAGGACGACAATGCTTTTCTCATTTTCATGAATATCGCAGTTACATCTACTGTATGTGACCGGTCAACAGCAGATGTTTACTCCTCCTAGGCATATAACCCCACCAACAATATGTCCAGGGGTCCGTTTTTGCCCTGTTCTTAATTTCATATTCTTTATAGAAGTTATAACATTGATTACTGTTTGTTATCTTCACTATTTCATGCAACACATATTTCCCTTACAGGTTTCATGGAATTTTCATCACGCAACAGTACTAATTTGAGTAAGGAAGATAAAAAAGCATTGTGTCCATGGGTGACATAACATAATTCAATTCTAGGCTTAAAACGAATTTTTCAAAATTCATTATTACTTCAATTCAATTGAGATCAATGTTAATCATTCAAAATTATTTAACTGTAGATGCGGTGATTTAGATAACATATTAAGCATAAGTAATTGTGTATTGAAAATATACATTGCATTTACAATCCCTTTGGTGAATTAATCCACAATATTTAAGGCAGTGTTTCCAAGTACGACAAGTTTTAAATGATAATTATGACGTCACAACCTACTGTACTATTTGCACAACGTTCCATACGTCATAAATTACAATGCTTGAAATTCTCTCATTGATGCCATCCTATTACATCCGAGCTTTATGTCGAATGTACGAGGCATTCGAGGATTTCCGATTGTGTAGTCGACAATACCGTGCGCCCTGACAAGTGTTTAGAGCATTAGGGTGACACGATGATGACGTGGCTGATTTGATTTGCAGCAGGTTACAATGAAGTCAATACAGGTAAATGATGTAGAAAAAAGATTTATTTTTTTGCACATTTTTACAAATTTCATCAAGAACAGAAGATTGTTCATTCTTGCCTTTTGGATATAATTTTCTTTATTACAAAAAGAAATATAATAGAACAGAGAAATCTGGACAACATTGAGCTCGAAATAAACAAAGCCTTTAAAAAAACTGGTCTTTGATAAATATCGATTGAGATTTAACAAAAACAAACAAACCTGATTTCAAAAGACGGCATTGCTCTTAATTTTAACGAGTTTTACAACAAAATAGAATCTCAAACCTCTAATTTAAGGTATTAATGAACATGCTGGGGCATTGCAAATTGTATATTTGAAACTTTAATATTTTACTAAATCACAGGGGACTACATGTCACAGCTAAAAAGGGGAGGGTTTTCATTTTACAAGTAGGGCCTCTTGATGTTTTGCAAAAATAACATGTCACGTGATATTCAACTGACGCACGGGAAATTACCATAAGGGAAATTTACGGCAGTTCAGTCAGTATCAGCATATGGGTAGTATCGTTTCGGTGTTAAACCATAACATTTGTAATCACACTTGTGATTTTGAGGTGTAATTTCACATCAAAATGAAAGATGAAGATAACGAACAGGGATCAATCTTTTAATTCCTATAAGCAATACAAAAAGAGAGTTGGGCAAATACGGACACCTGGACACACCAGAGGTGGGATCAGAAGCTTAAAAGGAGTAAACATCCCCTGTTAACGGGTCACACCCATCGTGAGCCCTTTAGGCCAATCGGAAAACATGATTTATCTTTCCTTGATCGGGAACGTAGTGCACTTGCATAACAGTAGTTTAACACTTCCGGGTAGTATATTCGAGAAGCGTCATTATGAACAGTACAGAAGGTCGCAAATATATTGCTGTATGATTTTACAGCAATCAAGCCAACACATATTTTAACGTTAATAAAAAATCACAGTGCATAAGTTTCCTTCATACATGTGAAAATAACCAACTTTGCATGTAAAAATAAAATAAAATTAATGTTATAAATAGAGGATATTCCCCACTCCCCGATAGAATGTTCTATCGTTAAGATGATGTAATTTCCTTCAGAGGGTCTGCCCCGAGACACAGATTATTCTAACCACCACCACCCTTTTCCGAGGATTACACATGTTTATGACTGAAATTAGTATAGATAAGAGAAGATAAGTTTATTCCACTTTTGGGCCCTGAGGGCATAACAGCAAGACAGCTTATTAAGAAGGAAATTTCAAAAAAGAAAGTTTACAACATTAACTACAGGTTACATGGACTGCAGACTACATGTGGATGTATCATGTTGGGGAAACGAATACATACATATTTGAATTGCGAATCAGGTGTATACACAAGGAAATGGACAATATCAGTATTATACCAACATATGAATAATAAACAATAATGATTTTTGCAATTTTAAAGCATTACTTCTTTTTCTGAAAGTTTTAACTAAATATTCACTCAATTTGAGAATTACTGGTTTTTCTTCATTAATCATTAAGCAAGTAAATGTGTCCTTATTTGTTAAATAAATAGTATATATCATATATTGCATACATTTTCACAGGAGCTTTATCCCGTGTTTGAACACATTCAGATTTATAGTAAAATATCAGATGTTGCTTTTTCAATACCAAAATAGTAAATTCAGCGATAAAAGTTCTGACACGATGTACGTTAAGGTATGTCGGACTGACACTTCTTGATTCTGGAAATGTCCACTGTCATCCTTCGATTGGTGAATTGTTTTTAACCCAGCCTGTACCTGTAAATGAGGCACCAAAGACAGATTTCCAGATAAATACTCACAAAGTTTAGAAATTTTCATTACAAGTCTAACCATCTTTAAAATGACATTTACACATGCAATGTTTTGGAAATAAAATAATTATAACTGAACCGACTAAATTTATAGCATTACATTAAATAAGTCGGCAAGAGTATGTACATGTACCTGTAATTACAGCCATTTTGGTTAAAATATTTGGAGTTTTACTTACAGTATTTTGTAAAGAAGTATAGCGCACTTGTTATGTAATTTCGCCTACATATATGCCTTTTTCTTGAATATCATTTCTTACAAATATTCTGCTATACGATATCAGTTTATACTTGTGTTTACCCAAATTACTTAATAAAGACATCGATATGTTGATAGTATATTTATTTGACAAGCATAAACATCACCGTGATCATATAGAGTATATAGTAGATGTAACGTAATGGGTATAAAAAATTGCAAACTGTTGCAAAAGGCCACCTTAAACCAGAAACAAAACACTGAAGTTGTTTTACCTGCTTATGACTGTATAGAAGTCCGTTTGAGGAAATTTGGTTTAAGGTGGTCCTCTTGTTGAAAATGGATAAAATATGAAAAAATCGTTCTCAAAATTTACCTTGAGATTTAGCAGCCTGTCAAAAGTTAAACCTTTAAACTTACAAGCCTGGGTGGCCTAGTGGTTTAGGTGCTCGGTAATCTTACACTTAAACCATACATTCCCCGAGTTCAAGTCCAATATTTTTCCAATCTATTTTTTTTTCTTTTGCTTTTCATTATTTTGGTGTCGTTTTTTTTTTTTTTAGTGGGAGGGGGGGGGGGTAAATGTGATACATATATTATAACAAATATTAGTCATTTTCTTCATAACTTCTAATATTTGCAAGTTACGACTTAAAGAAAGGGAATTTATTCCGAGATCATTGTAGTTCCGCTTGTTTACACTAACATGTTCCTGTGTGCACAGGAATTTCAAACCGTAATGTAGCTGACGAAAAGCTAAACAAATACTACAAGAAAAGGACACAAATGCACAGCATGTAATAAGTAAAAATGAGTCAAGGGAGGAAAAGAACTGTTATACAGTTTGATTTTTCAACAACAAAAAAAGAAAAATAAATAAATAAAAACTCATGTAGCAACTGTGATATGATATTTAGGCAAAGATAAACACTCGAATTATCAACCAAAGGCAAATGAACTGACATCTATTAAAGGCGCTGCGGTCATGTCAGAACAGTGAGTTATGTAATGCCATATGTAAAAGGGTTGTTGTGTAATATGAATGCACAGGTCTATGAAAATATTGTACTGTTCATCATTCCAAATAGGGAAATCGTTTATTAAGTAAAGAACGACTCATATAAATGTCAGTAATGCTAAACTGCGGCAGTTATTTATCTTGGTTAACAAAACATCAAAAAGATTGGCTTTATATTTAAATATAACACGCCAGTCTATTATTGGAAACCGGTGTTTTCCATTTAGATTTCTGAGTCGGCCCTATCGTCAGCAAATGCGCTATATCTCTTTGTGGCGAGAAGGGATGGGGCTCGAAATTTGTCATTGCAATTTCTGTTATGACACGATACGTGTCTACATAAATAACATCTCGAGGGGGATAAAACGAATGAAAGAGGAAACGAGGGAAGATACAGAGACGTCAAAAGCATTCTATTCGGGGTTCAAACTTACCTATCCCCCAAAGAGTGCATTGTACATTTGAGAATATGGCACTTCCCCCACAACACCTATGAAAAATAAAGTTATATCAATTGAGCAATATGTAATAAATGAAAATGTATTTTGATTTAATTGCCTATTTTACTGATTTTTAAACATATCAGTTGAGATACACAATCCCAGGTGCATGCTGCACATGTACAAATGATTTGCACAAAGAATGAACACGTTCAGTTACTTTGAAGAAAGTTACCCAAACATTGCAATCTGGCTTATTTAAAAAAAAAGACGATTGGTAGTGATGGAATAATTTTATCCTTGATAAAACAGTGAGAGTGTTGATTTCCTACTTTATATGAATTCTTTTTGGAGGGATGGGGGAGGGGGTACCATGATGTGCAAGATCCATGCACGTGTCGATCCTCCTTACAACCCGAGCTTTGAGTTGATGAGTTGACATCATCTTTTGAGACTCAGTAGTTATTTAGTTCTGTTCTGATTTCATATAAAACAATTATGTCAGTTGTTATTGGAGACATTTGTAAACAAGTGAATGTCTGCGTGATGTCCAATTCGATTCTTAAAATTCTCTCTTCTTTTCCCCCAGAAAAAGCACACCCCACTCGATCAAGAACTTTTTTTTTTTACCCTTTCGTAGAAATCAATTCAACTGTTTTGAACAGCATTAGTAGTTTAGTACTCATATGACACTTAAAATATTGCGCAGTCTGACTGTGTTATTACCCGGAACTTGTCATATTCACACTAAATCTTAGAACATAAAGAGAGATTTTTGAACAGGCCTATATCTTGATCAGGCAAATGGAGTTATCTGTAGTCAAAATTAGTGTGCCAAGAATGATCTAACAATCGGAATGAAACACGTCAGACAGGATTTGACCCAACGATATATTGGCAAACTAGATCGTTATAACGACTATATAATCTGCGAAATGCTAACTTTAAATGAGGCTGTTGAAACCCCTGCACAAACAACCTGTTCGTCAGTAGCCTGCCTCGATTTAAAAAGTGATCATATGCATATTGAATCAGTTGAGAGATATAAACACCATATATAGGTGATAATGGAATATTGCTACATAAATATCGGAAGTTGACGATGGAGAAGCTGAATTCATCCCGTTCTTCATAGAGTTGGGTTATTAGTTTGCCATTGGTATCTATTTTCAATAAAATACCTAAGTATGAAGCAGAAATGGAGGACTCTATGATCTTTTTCATTTCGAGTCCACAGTGATATATTGAATTGACATATGAATGAAAGTTATTATTAATTAATAGATAAAACGTCGTCAATATATGTAAATGTCGAATTGAAGGCCACAGCAAGATATTTTTTTCTTTTCATGTAGAAGTGTTTGAATAAAATTGGCTTTGTAGGAGTATAAAAACAGGTCAGCTAACAGAGGAGCACAATTCGTGTCCATGAAAATTCCAACACACAGTGTATAATTATTGTGCATTTTACGATGGAAGCCCTTAACATAGTTGCGTTCCAGTTCGGCGTTTCGCGGATACATAAGGACTAGGAGTACCGCAAACGGTACATGATACGCCGGTAACAATGCTTATATAGCGTTCTTGTCTTCAGTCATGATTTGTAGAACTTTACATCAGGTAGTATCTGGCTGTGACATAATTCCTTTGCATACCATGAATAAGGGTCTTAGCTTAAAACTGTGACAGGAAGCAGATAGACAAACCAAGAGTTCTGTGTGTAGAATATTTCCCCAGATTTGTCAAGTTGAACACCTTCTCAATATAGAAAACGTCAAAGAAAATTACAAATTGTTGAGAATCAAACTCTTTGCATTGTGCACATCTTTAAGTTATCTATAAATACTTTAGCTTCTAAACTGTAAGAGGAATTCCAGGGACAAAACATGTCCTTGATTTAATATAACATTTCCTCAAACTGGACTAAGTTGAACACGTTGTAATATTCTTGAAATTGAAGACAATCAAAATCATTGCTACATGCACATCTTTCATACCCATACAACTATTCTGCAAAACAGGAAGGTCCTCACTTGAAAACTGTCGAAGGAAAAGTGAAAGACAAATCACACACCCTCTATGCAATATTTCCTAAAAACTGACTAAATTCAACAACCTCTCATTATCTTAACAATTGAAGAAAATCAGAATCTTTGCCACATACACATCTTCCATACGTATAGAAAGACTCTGCAAAATAAGAAGGTCCTGATTTTAAAACTGTGGAAGGAAAATATACAAATCATGTACTCTCTATGTAATCTACTCTCTATGTAATAGCTCCTGAAAACTGAGTAAGTTCAATAACCAGCTAATTTCTCAACACTTGACGAAAAATCAAAATCCTTGCAATATGCACACCTTCAATACCCATATCAACATCCTGTAAAATAAGAAGATTCTCACTTGAAAACTGCGGGAGTAGTTCATGGAAAAATCATGTACTCTCTTTGCAATATTTCCTAAAACAAACTAATTTCAACAACCTTGTTTTTTTTCTCTGTGCAAATATGAAGAAAATCAAAATCCCTGGCACATACACACATTCACTATCCATGGAAACACATAGTAAAACAAGATGGTCCTCATCTGAAAATTATGGGAGGAGTTCGCTGAACAAATTATGGACCCCCCCCCCCCCCATATAACAATAATTTTCAAATAAAGGACACAACCCCTGCAAGAGAAGTCAAAATGGATCAAAATTACAAATCAATCCAAAATAATCCACAAGAAAGCTACATAGCAAGTTTCAGCTTGATGTGCCACAGGGAAAGGGAATTAGAAACATAAAACTTCGAATGGACGGGTGGACGTACAAATAGTGCTGTATCACAATGCGTCCCGTCTAAAGACGGGCGTATAAAAACAGTATCGCAAAAGAGAATGGTCAAATGAAAGGGATATCATTGTGAAATATTGTCAAGAGTTGCTATAGTAACGGTTTACATGTACTAGTTTACGGGAATGTGGACATGGAGTCCACACAATAGGTCCCTGTCTCAGGTGACATTGGCGTCCATGATATACACGTTACGTGTAGCACGTACCCTTTAAATTTTGGCAGGTTTCGTCAAAGCCTTTTTAATGTCTATAATGGATATATGCCGAATAGTGTTCTACATGTAAAATTATCACACTGTTTGAGGCCCGTTAGGACCGAAAACAGTCCGGTAAGTTTACATATAGAACACTATTCGGCATATATCTTACTTAGAACATTGCCATTCAAATGTCCAAAACTTACCACGAAGTATGAAAATTCGGGTTTATATTTCAAATGTCAGCCAGAGGAGATCAAACCCAAAGAGACAAAAACATTCTCACACCCTCTCTCAGAATAGACATGAATTTGCTAACCATATTCATACTTCGTGGTGACAGTATCATCCAATTCAAATTTTAAATCAAAAAGATTTTCCTTCTCCATGTTGATAATATCAGCTATGATACTGTCCATATCTATATCAGGTTCACTAACTCTTCTTCATCGTCAACTTCCCATATATAGTTATGTAGCAATATTACATCATCACCTGCATATGGTGTTAATATTTCCAACTGATTTGATACGCAGGAGCTTGTTCTACGTATGGTTAGTTCTTGAATCGAAACAGGCTACTGACAAACACGTTGATGGTGCAGAGGATTTTAACTGTCTCGTTTAAAGTCAGTAATTCGCAAATTCTATGGTCGTTATTACGATCTAGTTTGCCAATTCAACCTATCATTGGGTCAACTGTTGTCTGACTTGTTTTATACTGATTGTTAGGTCGTTCTTGGCACACTGATTTTGACTACAGATAACTCTGTTTACCTTATCAAGATAGAGGGCTAATGACAGGGTGAATGGTCGACAGTGGATGCTTATTCTTTCTAAGCACCTGATCCCACCTCAAGTTTATCCAAAGGTCGGTGCTTCCCTCCAACTATCTATTTTGTGTTGCGTATAGGAGTTACGAGATTGATCACTGTTCATTATCTTCACGTTTTATGTACATATGTACATATGTTCATTTATGTATTTGTGATACTTTAACGTGTAGCGGTCACCCAGCCAAGTGCTGATCACGTTCGCTCTTGCTTAACTTGCGTGATCAAGAGAGAGACTGTACCACATCCCTAGAAAAGCTAACTCTCTAGCGAGGCAGTATACGTTCTCTCTTATACTGTCCACTACACTTCCCCCTACTCGGGAAAAGCTTCGTCCCGAAGCTTAGCATGCGTCCTCTCTTATTGTTTGGCACCTGCTCAGTAACGACATCCACAGTTCCCGACGACAGCACCTGTCGTCCCGGACGATTCCATGTCCGCACCCAGAGCTTCGAAGAGACTCTACCTGAAACAGGCCTACCAAACACCAGAGTCACTACGCTGCCACCAATTTATGACGTGTAGCGGTCACCCAGCCAAGTGCTGATCACGCAAGTTAAGCAACGGCAAGCGTGATCAGCACTTGGCTGGGTGACCGCTACATGTTACTATACATTTATTCAGAATATGCATTGTGATAAAAATTGAAAACGGTTTAACGCACTATATACTTGTACATGTGCACTGCAATATACATTTGTACTGCCACGAACCCTTCATTAAAGTTTACACAAACTACATATACAAACTACATTGCTCTTTAAAATTTCTTGTGCGTTAAGTAATCGAGAACAAATATTTTCGAGTCAAGGGTGAAAATAATATTGAAATCAGTTATGAAATGACGTAATTCGAAAAAGTGAAGTTGTTTTCCATTGATTATATTACGTATAAATGTGAGTACCCCCATGTGAATTTTGAGACATTTAACTATATGGTTTACTTTACTTCCATTCCCCTTCCTTCCATTTTAAAATATCCATAAGGTTAATGTTTTTTATTTCGACAAGTAATTCCTCTCTTTCCCGCAATACCTGCATATGTATGAAAAGTACCAAATATATCAGAAATGCAGAAGTTGAAATTTATGCCAAACATTCGTTCCCATCTTGGACCAAAGCGTACCGATCTCGGATGAGAACCGTTTGTTCCCAATCTGAAAGTGCTTCGTTCCCGACAAAAACTGTTCTGTTTTCGCTGCGAACCGTTCTGTCCAAAGCGTTCAGCGTTCGTTCCCTAAACGAAACCGTCCGTTTCCAAACCGGTCAACCTTCGTTCAACGTTCCACTGGTGTAGTAGTACGCTTTCAGGGACTGTAAACGAACCCACTGTCAATAATACTGGGGATCAGAAGGAATTATCATACTACATGAATTATGACACTGTTTCAGTGCAGTACCCAGGTTTGGGTGTGCTATTCAGATGATGTTGAACACCTTGGTTGAAGTGAAAAGACCTTTAAAGTGTTAAGAAATTATTATAGCATAAGTAAATATGGATTTAGAACAGTTGATAACCAATGATAAGTTCCCCTAATGAAAGTGAATGAGTATAAACAGAAGAGAATATATAATTTACTCAAACCAAATGATCGAAATTAAGAAAAATAACTAGGTACTGAAATGAAAAGAAAATCTTAAGTTATGACCCTAAGAAACTTCCATACAGAGTGAAAAATAAAGTGTTATAAAACTAATAGACTTCCCTACACCTTAAAGTAATATAAGGCAAGGCTAAATGTAAATATTGGGATAACTGAAATCTGAAAAAACCAACTTTGAAAAATGTTAGGATAAGGGATATCTAATTCTACCCTGAACCGATGTAAGTTGACTCTACTACGATATCTACACATCTAACTTTTTAAAACAGTTTCCGAAAAATACGTTATGTTCATTTACCGCATGTTGAAAACCCTACTCTTTGTACAAGAAATGAATCGAACACGAAGTTTTTGTAAAGCATGAACTTAAAATTTTGTTCGGGAAGACTGGCAAAATGATGGGTATGATTGATAGTTTATGATAGTGAAAAGTAAACGTGTGAAAAATCGAAATATTGATTTTATATTTTCCGAAATCAATAGAAAGTATTATAGAGATAATAAACATGTTGTATATGCAATAACTACGTCATTCAAAATCAAAATTTACAAAGACAGTTTTGATATTCAACAGTTCATTTGAATCTTCTGTTTGTGATCCCACACATTGTAATTGTCAGGGAAATGGAACAGAGGTTCTCTGGGCAGCTGTTTCCGCTACTCCTGCTGATCCATGATCATCTCTCTTTGCATTCTGGATCTGTTTCCTTGGACATCTAAAAAGTCCTGGCTCTACAAATTTCTTAGTCTCCAGTTCAAGTAAATCTATCATTCTAATGATTAAATAAAATAGCATGCAATATTATATAATTCCAATGTTATATATTAGAATTGTTTTGATTGGATAAAAATAAAGCTGAACGAGAGTTTACACATCAATATATCCGAAAATGCGATGTATTCATACGCGCCTGAAAACAAATAACGTAGTGTGGAGAAACTATTAAAGTGTTTGAAATTGTTAATACAATCAGTGAATTGGAATTATAAGAATCATACATTCTTTTTGAAGAATGTATTGATGTGTGCACTCCGGACATTTTACCCATAAACTTAACATAAAAAGTGTTTCGCATTTCGTCAGTCTGTGAGTAAAATGTCTGCAGTTTACACATCGATACATTCTTCAAAATGAATGTTTAATCCTACAATGAACGAGAATTTACACGTGTCTCGAGCTCCAATATTCTATAGTAATGTATTGTAAGCAGAAATTGTAATATTTATGGCTACAAAGACTATTTTTGTAGAGTGCAATGCTGTAAGAAAACCCATTATCGCGCTCTATTACAATAATGATAATATCTAACTTAATGTGTAAAACTCTAAAACTCAACCAAGATGTCTACAGTAAACGCATCTACTGAACAACTATTTTGCAGTTTCTATCAATGAATTTGTATTATATAAACTAAATTTAGAATAATAGTAGACTGAATGTACTGCTATGACGTAGACGACTTAACAGAAAATTCAGTCTTATATTTACTTCATCGGGATATGGGGCTCGATCGACAGGGGATGCTTACTCCTCTTAGAAACCGTTTCCCACCTCTAGTATGTTCAAGGAGCCGTGTCTGTACTACTCCTCAATTTATATTTCTAGAGGAATCATGAGAATTCTAAAACGAACAGTGAGCAATCTCATAACTCCTCTATATTCGACTTGAGCAAATAAGGTCCCTTGAACATTCCAGACGTGGTATCAGGTGCCTAGGAGGAGTATTAAACATCCCCTGTCGACAAGTCACAGCCGCCATGAGCACTATATCTTGATCAAATAAACAGAGCAATCTGTAGTTTATACAAGTGTGTAACGAAAGGCCTAACAATTGATATAAAACATTTGAGAGCTAATGCTATTTTACAACTAGTTAATGCAGTTAAGTAACCTTGAATGTCAAATACTTACTACACTGTTCCATAATCTTACGATACATGTTTCTCACTATTCTCCGAATGACATATCATCCACCTTCTTCTTTTCCATCCAGTATAATTGGAATCTTCTATCCTCTCAATTACGCTTAATATTACATGATTTCCCCGTTTCATGCAATAGTGTATTATTGCATAACATAAATTTAGAAGCAATGAATCTATTGTATGCATATAGGGTATGTCTGAGACACAGAAACTGTAATTTTGGAATACAATTTTACATACTACATTTCTGCTGTAGAATAAACACACACTACACAGAGAAGAAAATCCTTATCTACTTGGAGCGAAGGATACCCCAATCATTGCAAATGTATATTTGGGGTAAATCCTTTTTATAACATTTGCGATTTGCAGAACGTTGCATGTTTCCAAATGGGTCGCGATTATATTTAACCGAGATTGATTTAATTTGGATAGGGATTGTTATTATCATAATGTAAGAGGTACATATACTCTAATGTATTTAAATATGTCTTAAATAATAATCACGATTGATTCATTTCAATATCAACTCCGATTAAACCCATCGCAGTCCTTAGAAAGACTATCTATTGAAGGAAATATTAATAGCGGTTGTCATTCATAGACTGACCAACACGAAATCTGAAGACAGGATGCTGTGTTATTTACACCTCGAAGTGACGTTTTTCATTTCTTCTGAATTCATTGAAATTCAACCCACTTCAACACTTGAAGATTGAAGAAAATCTAAGGATGCACATTATAATGAAACAATTTAAAAAAAACCCATCCCGACGTCATTTATAAGGAATATTATATCATTGATGTTTGATGTTTGTAAATTCTCTTTTCTTGGCATCAAAACGTTACCCAGATTGATATCTGTTGGTAACAATTTGAATTAACACTTTGATTGTCCCGTATCGTTGATGAATGTTTTGAGTACATAAATGCCATGCCAATGTCATTACTTTTGCGGCAGTTTATTGATATCTTTATGGTATTTGATTTTGTTAGAATTTACTAATTAAGCAAGAAATAAAAGTACATGAGAAAGTTCACATCTTATATTCCAAACCTACCTCTTGAGCATACCGTTGTCAGACTTTCACTTGTCGCCGTGGTAATTGTATCTTTCATTAGTTTAGTCTTAGTTATCTTTCTTGTTGAAATTACTCCTAAAGTGAAAGAGGGAATATGCAACTTTTGCATCTGTTAACATGAAAGGTAAAAATAACTAACAGTGATCAATATCCTACACACAATACAAAATACAGAGTTGTACAAACATGAACCCCAAGGTATACCAGACGTGGTATATTTTGCCTAGGAGGAGTAAGCATCCCCTGTCGACCAATCACACCCGCAGGAATCCCTATATCTTGATCAAGTAAACGGGGTTATCTGTAGTTAAAATCAGTGTGCCAAGAACAATCTAACAATCGGTATGAAACACGCCAGACAGCATTTGACCTAATGATAGGTTGTATTGGCGAACTAGATCGTTGTAACGACCATAGATTTGCAAGATGCTGACTTTAAATGAGACTGTTGAAACTCCTGCACCATCAACCTATTTGTCAGTAGCGTGCGTTGATTTAAATAATGACCATACGCAGAACAAGGTCTTGTGTATCGAATCAGTTGAGACATATAAACACCAGATGTAGGTGATGATGAAAGGAGTAGGTACAGTTTCTAAAGTCATTTGGCCCAAAATATCGATGATTTCACTTGGAGCTTAAACCCTGACATTGAAATAAGGAATAGATTAGCAAACCCAAAATCCGCTCAGTTTGATCAGCAAAATGATTTGTGTCATATGACGAGAGCAGGAAGTTGGCATAAAATTGCAGAAATGCCATTTTCAATGAAAATAGCCACAAATTCAGGGGGTTTTCCTTTCAGAAAACATACAGCGCATGCGTCGAGCAAATTCATATTCAAGTATGTTTTTCATCTTAAAATAATACACAATATATATCATTTTCATTTTGCTCGACAAATGCGCACATCTTTTCCTGAGCAATAATCTGTATGATATTTGGCAGTTTTCAGGCTTATTTTGAAAAAAAGGCGGGAAATGTCTTATTCATGATGTCATAATGCCATCCAATTAAGAATACCATAATGATTTTGTTGACATGGTATACCTGTCATATATTTTACTTTCTTAAAACGCTGATTAAGGTTAATTCCAGACACATTTTATAGAGAGAAATTTTTTGGGCCTTTTCATGTATACAATCGTACCTTGTTCTTTCGCTATATAGATATGGGGAAGTCGACGATGGAGAAATTGAAATCCTCCCGTTTGTCATAAAGTTGAGTACTTAGTTAGCCGTTAATATCTACTTTCAATAAAATATCTAAGTATGAAGCAGAAGTGAACGACTCTGTGCTGTCTTTCATTTCGAGTTCATTGGGATATATCGAATCTACATATGAATGAAAGTTATCATTGTTAATAGGTAATACGTCGTTGATATCTAAATGTCGAATTGAAAGCCATAGCAAGATAGTTTTTTCTTCTCACGTAGAAGTTTTTGAATGAGTTCTGCTTCATAGGAATACGAAAACAGGTCAACTAACGAAGGAGTATGATTTGTAGCCATGGTAATTCCAACAGACTGCTGACAGACCTGATCACAAAAGACCACGAAGATATTGTTTATGAGGAGCTCCAACATATTTTTATTTCAACTTCAGAGTACTTGTGTGTGGAATCAGAGTGGCGTTTAACAAAGTAATTGTTTGGATGACTGATCACTAGATATGAATATTTGCGCTTTCCATTTTTGTTGAAGTAGCAACTGTCTAATGTGTCAAAACAGTCAAGTTTTTAATTTATCGTAAGCTTTTCAATTGTCAATTTCCTATATTTATGCAGCAATATCCCATCATCCCTGAAAATTCGGTGGATGTATTTTAACTGATTCAACTTCGTTGAGACCCGGGTTAGAATAGATCCTCAGCACCCCTTCCTTATCATAAAAGGCGAGTAAATAAGATGGTCCTTCGGATGAGACCGCAAAAACAGGTCCCGTGTCGCAGCAGGTGTGGCACGATAAAGATCCCTCTCTGCTCGATGACCATAAGCGCCGAGCATAGTTCTAAATTTTGCAACCCTTCACTGACAATGGTGGTATCTCCATATTATTGAACTATTCCCGAGAAGGACGAAAACAATATACAATCAATCAATCAATCTCAACTGTTTCAAAGCACAAGAGCTTAAGCTTGTTTTGCGTATGATCAGTTCTTAAATGAAGGAAAGATACTGACAAACAAATAGATGGTGCAAGAGTTTTAAGAGTCTTGTTTAAAATCAGCATTTTCGCAAATTCTATGGTCGTTATAATGATGTAGTTTTCCTATATAACCTATCATTGGGTCAAATGTTGTTTGACGTGTTTCATACCGATTGTCAGGTCGTTCTTGACACTGATTTTGACGACGGATTACTCCGTTTGCCTGGTTAACACATAAGGTTCACGCCGAGTGTGACCTGTCGACAAGGAATCCTTACTTCCCCTGGACATCTGATCCCACCTCTGATGTGTCAAGGGGTCCATGTTTTCCCAAATCTTTATTTTGTATTCCTTGTGGGATTTATGAGATTTATCACTGTTCGTTATCTTTGCCTTTCAATAAAAGATGGAGATAATGAACAGTAATTAATTCCATAACCCCCATAAGCAATACAAAACAAAGAGTTAGACGAACACGGACCCATGGTCACACCAGAGGTTAATGCCTAGGAGAGGTAAGCATTCCCTGTCAACCTCATGACCTGCCTTAACGTACCCGTGTAATATTTCCATGTGGAGCAAAGTATTGAGGCTTGGTAATACGGTTACTGGATCTTGCTATGTATCTATGTTTTAAGGGTTTTTGTGAAATTTAGGAATCCATTATAGGTATGGTAAATCATATTCATTCGTTTCAATGACTCGGATATTAAATGTGTTAAAACTATAATTTTGATTAAGTTCATCTTATGACAGGGAAATAAAAGCATAAGTACAATTACTAAATGTATTGGAAATTATCGAATGTAGAACTAATGTCATTTGTTGAAATTTAATTGAAAGATTGAGGAATTCAGTTCTAGGTGGATGAGAGAAGAAAAATAGAAATCAGGGTTGTATTATAGAAATTTTGGCACCAATTTTAATTTCAAGCATTTCCCCTCAAAATGAAAAACTCTAGACCTTGTAATATATCATAGAGATATTCAAAAGTTTACCTAAATGGTTATATGTAGTCTGCAACGATGTTGATGACGTCACGAGTACTGGAGGAGTTTTTGGAATGTCTTTCACTTTTGGTCGTGGTGTTGTTCGTTTTTTGCTCGTAACTTTAGATAGGATGAAAGAAACAAACGCACTGCAGATAGGTTGAGAAATTTAAATTTCAGTAAGGATAAAGACACAAAAATTGCAAAAATCGAATTTACTAAGTGAACATTTGCATGAAATTGTCACTGGAAGTAAGTATCTTAATGATTTGAAAGTCTAACTTTCTACGGAAATTTATTTCAATCAAACTCGTTTAGCATCATAGTTTTGTACTTTACTTTACTACTGATTGCATGGTGAATCTTTAATTCAATAAACACAGTATTAGCTTGTATCGTTTTCCCGTTGGGTTGTTATGATAATACAACACTTCAGTGTGTTTAACAGCTGACAATGCTAACAACATAAATGACTAAGGGAATCATAGTTCTTCTATCAAATATAATCTTATATGTGTGTATCCTATTACGTGTTAAGTATTATACTTAATATAACAAATTGAAGGAAAAGAAATCACTATGAGTACACGTTTATCAACATTTATCAACAGCTGATTCTCTCAAATCAACCTTAATATTTCTTGTTAGTAATGCAGATATAACGATACTTTTTCTGACGTTATCATGACTTTGTACCATGTGTTGATATTTAATTGATAAATCGAGGAAATGAAAATGACGATGTCCCATAATTCAGTACCAGGTATATCACGTTTCAGACGGAAGAGAAATAAAATTCCGGGTTCTTTTGTTGAAATTCTGGCACAGGTTTTATTTCTAAGCACTTTTCGTTAAAATGGAAATTGCTAAACATAATTTTCTATCTTAGAGACATTCAAAAGATTACCGAAACGTCTAGTTGTAGTCTGCATCGATGCTGATGACGTCATGGGTACTGGAGCAGTTGGTGGAATGCCTTTGGTTGTTGTTTGTGTTGTTGCTTGCTTGGTTGTAGTGACTAGAAATACATTAAAGGAATCAGTCATGTTGTAGCTAAGCTGACGAAGTTGTTATGCCTGAATGCATCACTTAAATAGATATATCTTGAAAATAATTGCTCGGAAGTTCATGTTTGCTAGGGATTTTGATTGATGTAAACCTTCATCAGAATGACAGTGCTTGTAATACTTTGATCTTTTTTTTTTCAACTTTGTAATCACATTCTGATAAGAAAATAAAGGCATATTCGATGTACAGTGTACACAATAAAAATTGAAGTGATAAATAAATAGATGTATAAAATTTAGATGTGTTGATCAACAGCTGTTTTAAACTGTCGTCCGTTGATTCATCAGAAACTTACAAGTAACCCGAACGCAAAGTTCTGTTTTATTCACACACGGTACCACTGTTCTCTAACTTGGATCTGCCTACTACGATGCGACTGGAAAACAGTCAATCAAAACATTAAGATCAAAGTTCACGAAGAAAGACATTGACTCGAAACTCCACGGTATTTTACAGTAGCATGTCGTCCACATTATAAAAGTAATAATATATCAACAATATAGAGAAAAATAGAGCCGCACGCTTAACTGAATAAATACCGAAAGAAGAATGATGCAATACCAGACTAATGTATGATACTTCAAGGTTCTCCATCAGTGTTTTACTGTGCGGCTGCAACACAGTACTATTTTCACGTGACACAGTAACAACGTGTGCAACACAGTAAAAAATAACAACACAGTAAGATCCGTCACGATCATGAACGAAACTAGGTCAATGAGAAAGAATTCTTATTATTTACTACAACAAAGTGGACTTGGGTATGATTGTGTTTAGATTGTGAGGGACAGTGATTCATGTCTTAGAGTGGTGATACTTCGTAACTGAATACACTTCCAGCGATTCTATACAAAATAAGTAGGTGTGAATGGAGCAGTGCTTGTCACTAAATGTTGAATTGCTGAAACAGATCGTCAAGATTCATTCGGTAATCCGCTTATGTAGAAAATGTTACTGTGCTCGCAATCATCGTCGAAACAACCAAATATAACCGCGTTATTTCGTTAGAAAGATGAGAATGGAAATGATGATCTTATAGGGAAGGGCAAAGAGATACGGAAAATGATAAGTCTGCGTTGATGGATAACAATACATCTATTTCCAGCCGATAAAATTCATTTCACCGTTGCGTACTGAAGTAAGCTTTTGAATAGTCAATTTCCCATATATATGCAGCAATATTCCATCATCACCTGTGAATTATGTGGATGAAAGGCGAAGATAAGGAACAGTGATTAATCTCACAACTCCTATAAACAATACAAAATAGATAGTTGGGCAAACACGGACCCTGAACACATCAGAGGTGGGATATTGTGCCTAGGAGGAATAAGCATCCCCATCGACCGGTCACACCCGCCGTGAGCCCTCTGTCCTGATCAGGTAAACGGAGTTATCCGTAGTCAAAATCAGTGTGCCAAGAACGGTCTAACAATCGGTATGAAACATCTTATACAGCATTTGACCGAATGATTGGTTGTATTGACGAACTAGATCGTTATAACGACCATAGAATTTGCGAATATTGACTTCAATCGAGACTGTTGAAACCCCTGTACTATCAATTTGTTTGTCAGTAGGTTGCCTAAATTCAAAAACTGACCATACGCAGAACAAGCTTTAGCGTATCGAATCAGTTGAGACATAAACACCACATGCACGTGATATTAGAATATTGCTACATAAATATGGGAAGTTGACGATGGAGAAGCTGAAATCATCCCGTTTGTCATACAGTTCAGTTGTCAGTTTGCCGTTAATGTCTATTTTCAATAAAATATCTAACTATGAAGCAGAAGGGAACACTCTGTGGTGTCTTCTATTTTGAGCTCACAAGGATATATCGAATCTACATATGAATGAAAGTTATCATTGTTAATAAACAAAACGTCGTCGATATATCTAAATGTCGAATTGAAGGCCAGAGCAAGATATTTCTTCTTCTGACGTATAAGGTTTTGAATAAATGCTGCTTCATATGAATATAAAAACAGGTCAGCTAACAAAGGAGCACAATTTGTACCCATGGGAATTCCAACAGACTGTTGGAAAACCTGATTACCAAAGACCACGAAGATAATGCAACAAGGAACTCTAGCATATTTTTTACTTCAACTTCAGAGTACTTTTGCGTAGAATCAGAGTGGGGTTTAACAAAGTCAGTTTTTGGAAGACTGATCACTAGATAAGAATATTTCCTTTTTCCATTTTTGTTGAAGAAGCCACTGTCTACGATGTCAAAAAGTCTAGTTTTTAATTGATCGTGAGGAATGGTCGTATATAGTGTTGAAGTGATAGGTTTTGATGTTTTCTTTTCAGGTAGAAGTTTTTTAATAAATTCTGCTTCATGGGAATATGAAAACAGGTCAACTAACAAAGGAGCACAGTCCGTGCCCATAGGAATTCCAACAAACTGTTGGAAGACTTGATCACCAAAGACCACGAAGATATTGTCAATGAGGAGCTCCGGCATATTTTTATTTCAACTTCAGAGTACCTGTGTGAGGAATCAGAGTGACGTCTAACAAAGTAATGGTTTGGATGACTGATCACTAGATATGAATATTTGCGTTTTCCAATTCTGTTGAAGAAGCAACCGTATACGATGTCAAAAGGTCGAGTCTTTAATTTATTGTGGGGAATGGTCGTGTAAATGTTGAAAAATCACGCATTTTAATGTTATTGATTTGGGAAAAATTTTGCGATTTCAAGTTTACTAAAAGTTCTTTAGAATTATTTAGAATCCACATTTGATTTACACCATTTCTGGCATATGTAGTCGCACAGTAAGTTTGAATTTTCTCTTTCACAGCTGTTAATATTTTCGTCAGGTGCAAAGATAGGGGCTTGGTAGAACACTTACTGGATCCAGGAATGTATCTTTGTTTGTAAGGGTTTTTATTTAGTTTAGGAATCCAGTATAGGTATGATAACTCATATTCATTCAACCCAGCGACTGGAATATCTAATGTGTCTAAAACTGAAGCATGATTTTGAAGAATTTCATCTTTTGAATGGGCAGTTGGAGTATAAGTACGATTACCAGAAGTGGAATTAATGCCAAGTTCGTTTAAATTACAGTTGTAATAATGAGCCTTACAAACAAAGACAATGTTGTTACTAGCTTTGTCAGCTGGAACCAAAACATTCCTCATGTAACCTATCTAATTCTTTTATCACTTCTGGTCTTCTAAATACCGAATGATAGATGGTACGTACTTTTGTTTTAACATGTCTAAGGCGGGCTTTTGATATTCCTCTTATGCTTTTAACCCAGTCTGACAATGCATTAAGTGCTTCATTTTCATATTTAGCCCTTCGTCTGGCATAATCTTCAACATAATTCATAATAGAGATGAAGTTCTGTCGCCAATTAAAAGAAACCGAGGTTCCCTGTATTTAGGACCTTTTAGAATAAGTGATTTGAGGTCCTCATTTTCAACTATATCAACATTACCAGTAGTGATATGTTCAGCTGGACTATAGTTGAAAGAAGATGAAGAACAAGAAAAGGTTGGTGGATTACGTATAAGATGGTCTATATCTAGGCACTGCAAAGTTTGTTGATAATTAAAAAGTTTGGATGCAATAGTAGAAGTATAGCTGTAGGAAATACAGGGTGGAAACTTGAACTTGAAATAAGTTGGAACACACGACTGAACCCTTTTATGACGAAGAATATTGCTTATGTTGACGACATCTATTCCTTTCTTTGTAAATTTGAGGTTAAGGAACTGGCGGTATGGTTTGGAATGAATATCGTCCTTGACCCGTGCTGGTTTAAACAGCCTGTGATTGGCAGCATCCATAATCATGAAGTTCAGTCTGTATTCAGGTGTTGAAAAATCCAAGTATAGACTAACTGTAGCTTCTTCAAATAACGTATGTAAAACTCTCAATGGAACGGAGTAAAGTTTTGTACAAATATGATGTGAACCTAATTTTCTGTTGACGTAAGGCAAAAGTGAATCAAACGTAAAATCATTTATACTTGGTCTTTCATATGACCGATGTCCATGACTGGGTTTCCGTCTTTGAGTATTAGGAAAGAGTCCCATCACATTAATGTTACATCCTTGAGGACTAGTCAAATTCCCCACATCATATACATTATCATTGCATCCATATGGAAATGCAGTGCCTAGGGTCCTGATCCAGTGATTTTATTGTTGTCTACGAAAAGAGGTGCTTAATGTTGGATTGTTTGTGTGATGGTAATTTTTTTTCCAAAATCCTTACCCGCATAGACAAGATGAAGTGGCCCGGTGCATTAAAATGCTTGTAAAGAAGTTGGTTACCAGCATTATTTATTAATCATCTGTGCCCCGATACATGTATTCTTTTATTAAGTGAACCCTTGGTTTCTCCGACGTAAAGTAAGCCACACGAGTTACACTCAATGGCGTAGACAACGTTAGAAAATTTACAAGTCAAATTGTCAAATTTTTTGGTACGGAAACTACGTCCAGTGAGATTACTACTAAATTATATCTTAACTGATTCAACCTTGTTGAGATCCTTGTTTAGAATAGATCCCCAATACCCCTTGCTTGTCATACAAGGTGAGTAAATGGGATGGTCCTTAAGATGAGACTGCAAAAACAGGACCCATGTCACAGCAGGTGTGGCACAATAAGATCCCTCTCTGCTCACTAGCCATAAGCGCCGAGCATAGTCCTAAATTTTGCAACCCTTCAATGGTAATGGTGGCATCTCCATATTAGTGAAATATTCTCGAGAAGAACGAAAACAATATATAATCAATCAATCTCAACTGATTCAAAACGAAAGAGCTTGTTTTGTGTATTATTAGTTTTTAAATCAAGGCAAGCTACTGAAAAAAATATTGATGGTGCAGGAGTTTTAACACTCTCGTTTAAAATTAGCATTTCACAAATTCTATGGTTGTTATAAGGATGTACCTTTCCTGGATAACCTATCATTAGGTAAACTGTTGTTTGACGTGTTCATACCGATTGAGAGGTCGTACTTGGCACTTATTTTGACGACGGATTACTCCATTTACATGTTAAGACATAAGGTTCACGCCGAGTGTGACCTATCGACAGGGAATGCTTACTCCCCCTAGACATCTGATTCCATATCTGGTGTGTCCTGGGGTTAGTGTTTTTCCAAATCTTTATTTTGTATTCCTTGTGGGATTGATGAGATTTATCACTGTTCGTTATCTTTGCCTTTCAATGAAAAGTGAAGATAACGAATAATGATTAATCTCATAACTCCCATAAGCAATACAAAACAGAGAGTTGGACCAACACGGACCCCTGGACACACCAGTGATGGGATGTCAAGGGGGAGTAAGCATTTCCTGTCGACCTCATAACCTGCCTTAACGTCCCCGAGCAATATTTGCGTGTGGAGGAAAGTATTTAGACCTGGTAGTACGGTTACTGGATTTTGCTATATATGTATCTATGTTTTAAGGGGTTTTGTGAAATTTAGGTATCCATTATAAGTATGGTAACTCATATTCATTCGTTTCAATGACTGGAATATTAAAAAACTGAAGCATAATTTTGAAAGAGTTCATCTTATGAAAGGGAAATAAAAGTATAAGTACGATTACTAAATATGAAATCAATGTCACTTGTCGAACTTTAATTCATAAATTGAGAAAATGAGAATGTCTCAAGTTTCAGTACCAGATGGATGATATTCCAGACAGAACAAAAATAGAAATTCGGGTTGTATAATTGAAATTTTGGCTTCAATTTTATTTTTAAGCAATTCCCCTCAAAATGAAAATTTCCAGGCATTGCAATCTATATTAGAGACATTCAAATGATTACCTAAATGTTTAGATGTAGTGATGTTGTTCGTTTTTCTCTCGTGACTTTAGATAGGATGAAAGAAACAAACGCATTGTAGATAAATTCACAATTTAACTTTCAGTACGGATAAAGACACAATAATTGAAAAATCGATTTATTAAATGAACATTTGCATGAATTCCTCATTGGAAGTAAGTATATAAATGATTTGAAAGTCTAACTTTTCACGGAAATTTATTTCAATCAAACTCGTTTAGCATCATAGTTTTGTACTTTTCTTTACTACGGATTGCACGATGAATCTTTAATTCAATAAACACAGTATTAGCTTGTATCGTTTTCCCAATCTAAGCACCCAAACACCAAGTGCCCCGGCTTCTCAGCGTGGTAAAAAATCTTAACTGGATGTAAGAGTTATCTCTCTTTGTATCTGACATACTAGAAATTAAAAATTTGTCAATTCGTTCAATTAACTGCAGAGGTTTAAATACTTATGAAAAAAGGGTTAAACTATTTACATGGTTAAATGATATAAACGCTGACACATTTCATAGAAAAAAATGAACATATTTACAACTCAAGATGGCATGGAAAAAGTATTCATAGTTTTTCAGATTCTCAATATAGCAGAGGAGTATCAATACTGTTTAGAAAACAATTACCTGTTGAAATTTTAAATGTACATAGATCGAATGATGGTAGGAGACTTCTTGTAATCTAAAATTTGAAGAAAATGTTTTCACTTTTGTTAATATTTATGCACCAAATCAGATAAAAGAAAGAAATGCTTTTTTAAAAAGAATTTCAACATGGTGTAATCAATATACAATTAACAAAGAAAATTTTGTCATAGGAGGGGATTTTAATTGTGAGTTAGACAATGAAAATACTGCAGATAAGAGTTTATATACACTCAAACAGTTTATTAATAGTTTTGAATTAAGTGATGTATGGAGATCACTGTATAATAAAGAAGGTTTTACATGGTGCAATGGTGACAATATACCAACCTCTAGAATCGACTACATTTTCATATCTTCTAACCTATGTTTTATACCAAATAATGTAACTGTGAGGAGAGTTCCTGGCTCTCACTCAAATGGTATTAGAATGTCTGATCACATGTGTTTAAAACTTACATTAGATATATCAGGTAACATACGTGGGCCAGGGTATTGGAAATTTATTACATCTCTACTTGAAAATAAAAAATTTATAAATTCGATAAACTCATTTTTGGAAAACTTTCAAGATAGTGATGATGACTCACATTCACATTGGGAAAAAATTAAAAACCTCAATTAAAACATTTTGGAAAAACTTTTCTAAGCGAATCAGAAAATCATATAATCTAAAAATTAAAGAAGCTGAAAATGAACTAAATGAAATTGAAATATTACACTCTAGTGAAATTGATATGAACAGAAAATGTTTCTTAGAGGAATCTTTATCAAACCTCATAAATGAGAAATCAAAGGGAGCGCAAATAAGATAAAGGGCAAATTGGGTAGAAAAGGGTGAAAAAAATACTTCATACTTTTTAAGATTGGAGAATCAAAGGCAGCTAAGAAATGAAGATGATACTTTAACTACTGATAACGATGAAATATTACGCAAAATGAGTGTTTTTTATGAAACTCTTTATAAATCTTACGATATTGAAGAAAATAAGATAGAAGAATATTTGTCCAATGTAAGTGTTGAAAATATCCTGAATGAAAATGATAGACAAATACTTGAACTATTCCCAACATTACAAGAGTTTTCAGATGCACTTTCTGCAATGAAAAATAATAAAAGCCCTGGTCTTGATGGACTACCAAGTGAGTTTTATAAAATGTTTTGGCCTAAACTTAAAAAAACATTTCTTTTCTACCATTCAAAAATCTTTTGATGATAATAAATTACCACTTTCTCAGAGATTGTCAGTTTTATCCATTATATACAAAAAAGGAGATAAAAATTTGCTAAAAAATTACAGACCAATTAGTTTGACTAACACTGACTGCAAAATCATCGCATTTACTTTTGCAAGACGATTACAAAAAGTAATTAATAATTTAATATCAAATGACCAGTCTGCATATATCAAAGGTAGATTTATAGGATTAAACGCAAGAATAATAGCTGATATCTTTGAATATTGTGAAAATTGTAATGAGGACGGAATATTATTATTTCTTGATTTTCAAAAAGCTTTTGATTCAGTGGAATGGAATTTTATCTTTAAAGCATTTAAATCCTTTAATTTCGGTATTAATTTCTTAAAGTGGCTGAACATTTTATATACAGAGCCTTTATTCAGAATGAAAAATAATGGGTGGATATCAAAAACCTGTAAAATGTCCCGGGGCATCCGTCAGGGGTGTCCGATTTCTGCTATAATATTTTTGTTTGTTACTGAAATTCTTGCAATTCAGATTAGAAAAAGCAATATCATCAAAGGTATTAACATGGTTAATAATGACAAAGATAATGAAATTAGAATTGTCCAACATGCAGATGACTGTACACTCCCTTTAAAAGATGAAGTCTCAATGAATAATGCTCTAGATATCATAAATAAATTTAGTTCCGTTTCAGGAATGATTCTTAACACATCCAAATCGGAAAGTATCTTAATGGGAAACCTAAAACATAATTATACGGATAATATTTGTGGAATAAATATAAATTCCTCTTGTGTAAAAACTTTAGGAATCTACATCGGTCATGATTAAACACTTTGTTATAAAAATAATATTTTGAATTGTATAAAAGACATGGAAAAACTTTTTGAGGCTTGGAAAACAAGAAACCGCACTCTTTTTGGAAAAACTTGCTTGATCAACACGTTAGCTCTATCTAAGATTTTATATAGAATATCTGTTCTCTCTTTACCATGCAATGAAGAAATAAAAACAATGAATAGACTTATATTTAAGTTCCTATGGAATAAAACAGATCGTATAAAACGAAATACTTTAATACGTAGCATTACTGAAGGAGGTATAGGTGTGATAGACGTTGAGTCAAAATTAATGTCAATAAAAGCATCTTGGGTTGAAAAATTACTAAATTCAAAGGGAAAATTAAAGTCATATGTAGAATCCTTATGTCTGAAAAATAATATTTACTTTAAATATATTCTAATTACCAATGAAACAGATTTGAAAAATTATGGCTTAATCAAAAACTTTCCAATTTTCTATCAACAAATTTTTATATGTTACAATAAATGTAAACAGAGCCAAATGCATTTATCAGCTACACAATTCTTACAACAACCAATATGGAATAATAAATTATTCACATATAAAGGTAAGACACTATATTTCCCTGATTGGATTAAAAGTAATCTGCTCTATGTCAAATATATATGTGACTCAAGTGGTCTAAAACCTGCTAAATGGTTTCTTGATAATTTAAAATACAAAATTAATTGGATTTGCCAATATAAGATTTTATATTTAGTCTTTAGAGAATTTATAAACAAATATGATCTTTCACTTGTTCCATTTATCACAAACTCTTCAATAATCCCTCGCTTTCAGTACGGTAACAAACTATTAGACTTAAGCAAAGGTATTTCAAAAAAAAATTTACAACATTTTATGCAATAAAAAATCACGTACACCTATTTATCAGTCATTCTATGAAAAAGAATTTCATATTCAGTGTAAATCATCATGGGTAAAAATATATATACATAAAATTGCAAATATGTTTGATAAAAAGATTGCAGAGTTCAACTATAAACTTCTGAACAACTTGCTCAGCAATAATTTATTCTTAAGTAAATGCTGCCAAGATATAAGCAGTAAATGCAACTCATGTCCAAATGAAACAGAAAATTGTAAACATTTAATATTTGATTGTTCAAATGTCAAAGATATTTGGAATTTGATAAGTTCCTCATTAAAATTTGAAATTAGCTGGAAACATATTGTTATTGGCTTCTATCAGGAAACAAATGACAAAATATCAGTTCTTAATATTTTAATTTCTTTCATTGCTTATCGTATATACAAATTCAAAATGTTATGTAGACTCAATAGCAAAAATGAAACACAAGAAAGAGTAAAACAACATATAAAATATGAATTGCTAACATATCATAAAGTACTTAAGAAATGTAACACTCATAACTCGAATTATATAGACATTATATTAGGAATTTCGGATAAACTTTAATAAAATTAAATCAATGTGTGAGACATTATCAGTATTGTAACATACTTTTAATTAATATACATATATTTCTTACTATTCATATGTCTGTATTTATTTGTAATCGATATGTTCACGTACAACATGTATTTAATTATGTAAATGTAGTTTTACGTATGATATAAATCCATCTCTACTGGGAGAAAATGGTCTCCCGGCTAGGCTGCCCTAGGGTCATCTCTGGACTCTAGTTTGTGTGTGTGTGGACCCTGAGGCAGCATGAGTGGTATTATGTTTTAAGAAAATCCCTAGTTTTATTATATTTAACATTATGGCATTGTTGTAATCTACTAACCCATTGTTACATTGATCATCATACAATATGAATACTGTATAACCTATATATTTAAATGTCAACTATGACAATATTACTCTGACATGCAATGAGATTTATGTATTCAATGAATGTACATCTAAATTAGTTAATATGTACCCTGCGTGGTACTTTAGTAAAAACTTTGTTATATATTGAGGGAGCTTAGTCAGGGCCCCATCCCTGGCAGCTGCCCTATTATATTAGTTAGTTATTTTAAAATTGTTATGGAGTAGGCTCTGGGAAATAAATGAATATATATATATATATATATATATATATATATATATATATATATATATAAAACTCGTTTAGCATCATAGTTTTGTACTTTTCTTTACTACGGATTGCACGATGAATCTTTAATTCAATAAACACAGTATTAGCTTGTATCGTTTTCCCATTGGTTGTTATGATAATCCAACACTTCAGTGTATTTCACAGCTGACAATGCTCACAACATAAATGATTAAGGGAATGATAGTTCTTCTATCAATATAATCTTATATGTGTGTATCCTATTATGTGTTAAGTATTATACTTAGTATGACTAATTGAAGGAAAAGAAATCACTATGAGTACACGTTTATCAACATTTATCAATAGCTAATTCTCTGATATCATTATTAATATTTCTTGTTAATAAAGCAAATATAAGTATAAATGTTCTGACGTTATCACAACATTGCACTATATGTTGACATATGTTTGATAAACGAGGAAATGATAATGATGACGGCACATAATTCAGTACCAGGTGGATAATATTTGAGACCAAACAAAAATAGAAATCCGGGTTGTATTATCGAAATTGCTGCATCAATTTTATTTTTAAGCATTTTCCCTCAAAATGAAGAAAGCTGCAGACATTGCAATGTATCTTAGAGACACACAGAAGTTTACCTAAATGGTTAGATGTAGTCTGCACTGGTGTTGATGACGTCACGAGTACTGGAGGAGTTGTTAGAATGTCTTTTGGTGTTGATCGTGGTATTGGTCGTTTTGTTTTCGTAACTTTAGATATGATGAAAGAAACAAATGCATTGTAAATAGGTTCACTATTTAACTTTAAATACGGATAAAAACATAAGAATTGCAAGTATCATTTTACTAAGTGAAAATTTGCATGAAATTATCACTGGATGTAAGTATCTTAATGATTTGAAAGTCTAACTTTCCACGGAAATTTATTTCAATCAAACTCGTTTAGCATCATACTTTTGTACTTTACTTTACTACGGATTGCATGATGAATCTTTAATTCAATAAACACAGTATTAGCTTGTATCGTTTTCCCGTTGGGTTGTTATAATAATCCAACACTTCAGTGTTTTTCACAGCTGAAAATACTAACAAAATAAATGACTAAGGGAATGATAGTTCTTCTATCAAATATAATCTTATATGTGTGTATCCTACTACGTGTTAACTATTCTACTTAATATGACAAATTGAAGGAAAAGAAATCTCTATAAGTACACGTTTATCAACATTTGTCAATAGCTGATTCTCTGATATCATTATTAATATTTCTTGTTAATAAAGCAAATATAAGTATAAATGTTCTGACGTTATCATGACATTGTACTATATGTTGATATTTAATCGATAAACGAGGAAATTAAAATGATGATGTCACATAATTCAGTACCAGGTATACCACATTTCAGACAGAAGAGAAATAAAATTCCGTGCTTTATTGGTGAAATTCTGGCACAGGTTTTATTTTTAAGCAATTTTAGTCAAATTCTAAAACAATTAAAAATTTTAAAAAACTCTAAACATCGTTTTCTCTCTTAGAGACATTCAAACCAATACCTAAACGTTTAGTTGTAGTCTGCACCGATGCTGGTGACGTTATGGGAACTGGGATAGTGTTTGGAATGCGTTTGGTTGTTGTTTGTTTTGTTTGCTTGGTTTTAGTGACTACAGATACATTAAAGGAATCAGTCATTTTGTAGATAAACTGATAATGTCGTTCTGCTGAAATCCATCACTTCAATTACTATCTCTTGGTGATTTCTCTGAAGTTCATGTTTGCTTGGAATTTAAATTGATGTAAACCTTTACCAGATAGACAGTTTTTTACATAGTGATTCGTTGTTTATTTATAATCTATTATCAAGACATTTTAGTTCAGTATAATACCTCTCAAAATTATATTAAATCCTTTTCCAGTAAGATCGTCATAATTAGAAAATAGCGTTATCTTCAATTTGTTTCCGGTAGCAACAACAGTTTTATGCCTTAATTTCCCACATTGCCTGAATATTGCGAAGTTCTCATCATCTGTGTCTTGTATCTGTTATTGAGGAAACCGAAATGCAGTTTTTTCCAATTAACAAAGTACATTTCCTCACATAAATAGCAATAAGAAACTGCATTTAAAGATTTCATTTACGTGAAATTCCTAATGTAGGAAAACAAAAAAACAACAACCTTCAAATAGTCGTCACAAGGGAATCCTTGAGTGTATTGAATATCCAGATCTAATATATTGATAGTGATCTCCTCCGTGGTTCCAGGGGCCGTCACGGTCCATATGTAGACTGTGTCTTTCTGGTAATGCTGTGTGGGATACCACGGGGATTTAATGGATGCTTCCTGTGATAGATGTAAAGTTATGCTTTTGGAAATTTTGTGTCCAGAACCTGCACCTTCGCTGTAGTAAAGTCCTACAGTACAATCATGTGTGGCATTTCATTATTTAAGAATATTTCTAAATATATTTTACATTATATGAAAGAACCTAATCTAATGGATAAATGTACCAATGTACTTAGTGTAAATTGTGATCCAAATGTGATGACCTATAAAGAATAAATTGGATGTAGGTAAATGCGTCACGTGGATTTTTTTTAACAGATAGACTAACGTCCGATACGGAAATACATGTATACCACTACATGATATAGTTGTGTGGAAGAATTACAGATGCTTATTGCAAAGATTTAATCTGATATAATTAATCACCATATAAAGATAATTATTTAATTTTAGTTTCACCTTTATTTCATAAGAAAGATGTGCTTCCATATTTCATCATTGTTTCTTTGTTGCATTATAATAAAATCAAGTCATTACTAGATTTAAAAACCTATACACGCTTACTGATATGTAAAAATGTCCTAAAAACTAGATGTCTGAAGAAGGACACAAAAACATACTGCTATAATGTTATTTAAAAAAGTGTAGTCATCATTATGTACAGATGCCATTAGTTATCAATGTAATCATAATGATAATAAACAAATATTTTATTTTTTTCAGGATGATATATTTAACAATAAATTAGTCGTCCATAGGGTCCAGAATATAAGACATACATCTATCAACAATACTCGTTGTATTGAAATATCTATTTGAAATTTTCCAGTAAACTGGAAATAAAAGAACCAACCTAACAAATTTTTCCACGTTCGATTGATATGTAGATTTGCCAAAGAACATATATTTAACGGAAAACTATGAACTCAATTCTATCACAACTGGATGATCAATTTTCCCTGTTCATGAAACAATGTTCCATTATATATGATATCTATAGCTGAAAATGTGAAGACAACGAAGAGTGATCAATCTAATGACTCCTATAAGAAATACAAAATAGAGAGTGGTGCAAACATGGTACCTGTGTACATTTGTATACATGTACCAGAGGTGGGATTTTGTGCCCAAGAGGAGTAGACATAATGATAATGATAATAATGTCCTTTATTTAAACAGGATAACACAATTAGTTTAAAAACCAGTTTACATTGTGGTCCTGAAAACATATATACAGACAGTAGTATTATACAGATACAATATAAAATAGTATATGAAGGTATTTTGCATACATACATGTACTCTATTTACATATTAAAAACTTAAAATAAAACTTAAAATAAATAATTAAACTGAAAATAATCAAAGACAAATCTATATAGTTTTAATTTCCTGAATGAAAATACATTCCAAGATAAGCGGATTTAAAAGTTTGCAATGTTGGGTAATATTTTAAAAATTCTGGCATATTATTCCATAACTATGAACCGTAAATTGTAAAAGATCTTCGAAAATATTGTCTTTGCTCTCTGGATATATAATGAATTATTTTTGCTTAATCTGGTAGATCTACTGCTAATGTCATGAACATACTGAAAAACATCTAAATAATGGGGGGTTAGACCATGCAAACTTTGAAGACAAGAATGATAGTTCTATATACAAAATAGTCTGACAAAGGCATCCATCTAAGTTGCTGCATCATTTATGTTTGTAGGTGTATAAAATGTTCTCTTTAAGATCACTCTAGCAGCTCGCTTATGAAGTTTGCATAATTTGTAAAGACCGTCCTTGTTTTTCATATTGCCCCAAACAGTACAACAGTAGTTAAAATGAGAAAAATCTAGTAGGAAGATCAATAATATTGAGCAATGGACTGATGCCTTTCTGATTTTCTCTAGTGTTTATTTGGAACTGTAGAAATATATGAGAGCTGTTATATTAGCAGCTAGTGGGTGTTCAAATCAGGGTTTTAAGGATAATGACCAACAGTTTAGGCTGAAAATGGCTAGGCATCCTACAGGTTCATGGAGTGAAGTGGACTCTGAATTCTGGCTTTTGTATGTTGTGAATATTAACACTAAGAACATGACTGCTGTTCCAACTAACCAGGGTCAGTTTAGAAAGTGTTACACATACAATTATCAGGGGTCTTGTTTCAAAACTCCCTGTGGTTATCTTCATTCTTGCATCAAATGTAATGGTGGTTATCATTATGCACTCTGGTCTAATAAGGAACGGGGTCCATCTCAAAGGGGATTTGGGGCCCCTCAGAATTTTCGTGCCCAAGGAAGATTAAACACAGCCCATCATTACAGCTCGAGAGGAAGGGGGTGTATCAAAGTAGGGGAAATAAGGGATCTTTCTAATGCTTGGAGTATAGGTAAAACACCTATCAAAGTTGGGAAATTAATTAGTTTGTTGAAAAACTACAATGGCCAAAATATTGCAAAGGAGTTGGCTGCTGGTTTTCAGTTCGGTTTTCGATAAGGTTTTGGGGGTCCCCGAATAGGGTGAGAATCAAGAAATCTCAAGTCTAGCAGTGATCATTTTGAGGAAACAAAAAATAAAATATAAAGTGAAGTAGGACTAGGTCAAATATCTGAACCATTTGACAGTAAACCGATTACTAATTTAAGAGTTTCACCTATTGGGCTAGTACATGTACCAAAAAAAAAAAACCCAGATGGAAAATGGAGACTAATCACTCATTTGTCTTTTCCAGAAAATCAGGGTGTTAATCATTTTATTGATCCGGAAAAGTGTTTTGTAGCATATGCATCATTAGATCAGGCTTTAGAGGTAGTAGTTAAAATGGGGAAAGGAACACAGTGGCAAAAATGGATATAAAGTCAGCATTTAGATTATTAATCATTCATCCTGGAGACTTTGATTTATTAGGATTTAAGTTTGAGGAAACGTATTACATCGACGAGTGTTTGCCAATGGGCTGTGCTATTTCATGTTGTTTATTTGAAAAGTTTTCTACTTTCCTCCATAGCGAGTTGAAAAAGCGGACTGGGCTTGACACAATATTTCATTATTTAGATGTTTTTCTATTTTGGGGTCATGTAGGTTCAGATGAATGTTTAAGGTTAATGGAGGCCTTTTCAAACTTGAGTGAGCACATTGGTCTACCACTTGCACATGACAAAACTGTAGGCCCGGCAACAAAAATTGTATTTTTTAGGTTTGGAAATATATACTGTTGATATGGTGGTTAGAATTCCTTCAGACAAGGTTGTACAATTTAAAAGTTTATTAAATATACCTTGTTGAAAAGGTCTCTTCAGCTTAAGGAAATTCAGAGCTAGGTTGGTAGTCTTAATTTTTTCAGTAAGGGTGTACCTAATGTTAGGGCATTTAATAGGAGGTTTTATGATGCAACAAGCTTCATTAAAAATCCCATCATCTTATTAAGATTACTGAGGAATTTAAGGAAGACGCCAGAATGTGGCTTTATTTCTATTTTTCTATTTTTATGGCCACCAACATTAGATTACATTTTCCAGTTTATAGCTTTTATGTCAGTTAGAAATTTTGCACAAAAGATAGCAATCATTTTGATCTAACACAAAAAATTTTGTTTACACATTTTACCAGTTGTTTGTTTCAATCACTGTGAAGTTAAGCTTTTTGCGACTGCATATTCCATGGCCTTTCAGGCTTTTTCAGAGTGGGGGAGTTAAGAGGAGGTAGTTCTCATAATACCAGTCAGGTTTCAGGACTTATAATTCTTACCAAAACAGCACATTAATAAAGCATTCTAAAACAGATCAAGATGGCAAAGGGGAAATCATCATTATTGAAAACAAGAAGTTCCACTCTAATATCAAGCCAGTCAGCATTATATCAGATTATTTGAATGTAAGACCTCAAGTTCCTGACATTTTAGTTTGTCATTTTGGTGGTCAGCTCCTTACCAGGGTGCAGTTTACAGCAGTATTGCATAAAGCTACTAGACCTTAATTGCCACGACTATGAATCGACACAAGAGGGTTGGGGGTAGGCACTAACATCTATCTGAAAACAATAAGACAAATAAAGTGTGAAACTTGTTATGGTGTCTTTATTTCAGAAAGGGGGAAGTAAAGTATTTGGTAAGGGTAAAGGTCATAAGGTTTGTTTGAAATGATGTAGGTCTTTAAATAATCATTGTTCGTCATTGAAATTTTAAGAACACCACTTTCAAACCAAACACTCGATCTTGTCTTTCTTCGAATTTCATACTCTTTGGAACAACCTACTTTAACTACAATGCTTAATAAATCTGGAATAATTCTCTTTCTCCTGAATGAACCCATTATTATGGATGTCATGACTACAAATGAATAGAATAATAGATTACACACTGATTCACTCACGGTACAAATGTACCTAAAATCACACGGGAACGCATAGCAAATTTACATTTGCACAAAGGAACAATTTTCATCATGAGTAAATATAGTCATGAGTTAACTTCTCGCTTAATATACAGGCTTTAGGCTTATGATCGCACATTTACTTTTTCCAAGTAAACGTGTTTGTCCTTTATTTTTTATAATTTATAGAATTGAGGGGATTGATCACTGATCATAAATGTGTTTCAGACCCTCGCCAAATTAATGGCAAATAGCAGTGGTTCGAAAACATGCAATTGCTTTCATGTAGATGATATGAAAATGCTTACCAAAACTGTTTACAATAAGGATTATCATAGTCATCCACGTCATGTTAGGGTTCTCGGTGTGCGGTGGAACAACCTGTATGACTGTATACCAGGAATAAAATCAAATATTAAGAGCACCCTTATTTATATGTTTTAACAAAAGGAAATCAAATGATGTCAATGCTAAAATTGCGATGGGTAAATGTGGATATAAATGTTATTGGCAAAGGAAAATTAACATTGTTGAGAATCAAACACCTTGCACTCATACTTTTTAAACTATGAGAGGGACTATAAGGACAACCGTATCCTTTATTTAACATAACATTTATTCCAAATAGACTCAGTTCAACAACTTGTAATTTTGTGAAGAATTTTAGAAAACCAAAATCCTTGCTACATGCATAACTTTAGACTTGCTCAATTCTCTATGTTGTTTTTATTACTTTATCATTTCGTCCAAATTCTACTGTGTTTCAGAAGTTTAATTATCTGTTCTCTACCTCACTTAAATGTCACCAATTTTGTTTGGCATTATTAAAAAGTATTAAAGAGAGCACTTATTACTAAACATAGAGACCTGGGCAAGTCTAGCATACTTTCATATAAACACCCTGTAAAATACGAATGTTTTCACTTGAAAACTGTGGGAGCAGTTGACGGAACAATTCATGTACTCTTCTTGTGATATTTCCTAAAACAGAGTAAGTTCAACAATCTGTGTTTGTTTCTAAAACTCCGAAGAAAATCAAAATCCCTGCCACATGCATACCTTCAATATCCATACAAACACTCTGTAAAGAAAGATGATCCTCACTTGAAAATTGTGGGAGGAGCTTGCCGGAAAAATTATGTAGACTCCATATCACAATAATTTTCAAAGAAAGAGGCAAAACTTCTGCAAGAGGGGTCAAGATTCCAATACAATATACAATGATCCACAAAAAATCTACATAGCAAGTTTCAGCTTGGTAAGTGACAGTAATGAAATTAGAAACAGACAACTGAACGGACGGAAGTACATACATGTACATTGCTGTATCATCATACCTCCCGTCTAAAGACGAGGGTATAAAAACAACAGTTGGTTAATACTAAAACAATTCTTACACAGACGGCGGCTTTACGACCGTTACCACTCCAATTTGCGGCGAGCCGACAAAAACACAAAGTGAGGGAGTATAGGCCTACCTGAGATCAGACCGAGCTGGAGACCGAAAACTCACATTTGAATTTAGTGTTCATATATAGGTCACATAAAATGGCAATTAATGGGTTCTTGTTGGCAAAACTAAAAGACAATGTTTAGTTGATGATTTTAGTCAAACTTCAGATGTAATTTTACGTAGAAATGACAAATAAATCATTGGTGATACACATGATGCAAAAGCATTGTTATAAACGAATTCGCTAAAATTGGAAGAGCATATTTATTGCATGCACATTTGTAATAACAAGTAAGGAAAAATGTAAATATGGAAATGTTTAATTTTGAATCAGGGATCAGTAACTGCTCAAATTTTGTATCTGCTAAGGTGATTATAGAAATGACACAAATGTTAGCAAAAAATATATTCCTGTTATACCATTTCTATAGTATATAATGCTGCAAGAAAAATCCATTTTCACGCTCTATTACAATAATGATACTATCTAACTTCTTAGGTAGAAATCCAACTCAGTTAAGACATCTGCAGTAAACTCATCTACTGAACAACTATCTCGCAGTTTCTATCAATGAATGATTATTATATAAACTAAATTTAGAATCATCAAATAATATACTGAATGTACCATTAAGACGTAGACATCTTAACAGTATGTCTAGTCTGATATTTTCTTCATCGGGATATGGGGCTCGATCGGCAGGTGATGCCTACTCCCCTTAGACACCGTATTCCACCTCTAGTATGTACATATGTACTACTCGTAAATTTATATTTTTGTAGGAATCATGAGAATTCATAAAACGTACAGTGATCAATCTTATAACTCCTACATATAAGACTTGCATATTGACAAAAAAGGTTCCTTGGACATTCCAGAGGTGAGATCAGGTACATAGGAGGAGTAATTAAGCATCCCCTGTCGACAAGTCAAATCCCCCATGAGCCCTATATCTTGATAAAATAAACGGAGTAATCTGTAATCAATGCAAGTGTGTAAAGAAAGGACTAACAGTTGATATGAAAGTCTTTAGAAATATATGCTATTTAAAAACTACGAGTAGTTTGCGCAGTTAAGTAACCTAGGATGTCAAATACTTACAACTCTATTTCATAATCTTACGATACGTATTCCATAATTCTCACTACTCTTCGAATGACATATCATCCACCTTCTTCTTTTCCATCTAGTATAATTGGAATCTTCCATCCTCTCGAGTACGCTTAAAATTACATGAATTACTCTGTTTCATGCAATAGTACATGTATATCATGGCATAACTTCGCAAAAGAAATATTTAGAAGGAATGAACTTATTGTATACATATTGGATGTGTCTGATGCACAGAAACTGCAATCTTGGAATGACGACTTGGTAATTTTATAGACTATGTTTCTGTTGTAGAATGAACATACACTACCTATAGATGGAAATCCATACTTTCTTGGAGCTAAGGGCACACTTATCATTGCGAGTGTGTATTTGGGGTTAATCCTTTCTATAACACTTGCGATTAGCAGAACGTTGCATGTTTGCAAATAACTCGCGGTTAAAATTTAATTTTTGATAGGGATTGTTATGATGATGTAGAAGCTACAGATACACTGGTGGATTTAAGTATATGTACGTCTTAAATATTAATCAAGACTGCTTTATTTCAATCTCAACTCCGATTTAAACCATCGTAGTTCTTAGAAAGAGTGGGTATTCAAGGAAATATCAACGGTGGTTATCATTCACAGACGAACCGACACGAAAGGTGAATAGTCAGGCATGCTGTGTTATTTACACCTCGAAGTGACGTTCTTTATTTTGTCTGAATTCATTGAAATTCAACCCACTTCAAGACTTGGAGATTGAAGAAAACGGAAGGATGCACATAATAATCAAACAATTTGACAATCCTCTTTCCGACGTCATTTATAAGGAATATTTTATCTACAAATTATTTTTATCTTTATGTTTGTAAATTTTCTTTTCTTAGAATAAAACCGTTACTCATGGTAACAATTTGAATTTACACTTTGATAGTCCCGTAGCGTTCATTAATGTTTTGAGTAGATATATTTCATCTTTTGTGGCAGTTTATTAGATCTTGATGGTATTTTATTTCATTTAGAATTTACTAATTAAGCAACAAATAAAATGGCATGATAAAGTTCATATCTTATATTCCCCACATATGTACCTCTTGAGCCTATCGTTGTCAGACTTTCACTTGTAGCCGTGGTAAGTGTCTTATTCATTAATTTAGTCCGGGATAACTTTCTTGTTGAAGGTGATCCTAAAGTGAAAAAGCGAATATGCAAATGTCGCATCTGTTAACTTGTGTTTTATAATTGGCAAAAATATAGTTACTTATCAGAAATGAGGTGCATATTTAAAATGCAAATTGACATATTTTGCCATTTAATTCGTTTGATAAGATTTGTATTCTCTGATTTAATAATGTTTGCCTTATTGCGAAAAGTATACAGGAAAAGCCATTAAAAGGGACAGTGGAGCCAAATTCAATGAGAACTGTGTGTGGATTGGAACCCCAGTTCTGATCAGTATTTTTCTCGAAATATATCCATTGTGCTTTTATAAAAGTTAGTTCATATCTACATATTCCCACGGGAAAATTCGATGCTATGTTCCAGATTGCTGAAGGGCAACACTTTGAATCTGTAGAAAAACAGTATGAACGATAAAATTGAAGTATTTCCCATTACACGATACATGGGAATCTACCAACTGAACATTGGTTTGTTTATGTGATTACATTATATTGACTTTCTAGAAATGCGTTTGTACATTATCAGGAAATTAATTTGAAATGTCAATACAAGTGGAACACTACATTTCAAGAGGGTGTTACCCAGTAAACATTCTGCAGAAAAGTGTCACTCTAAAACATAGTGACAGGTTTGTCAAATACGAAAAGTCTCGGTAACATAAAGAATCATTAGTGTCATCCGCACAATCAAAACGATTTTAGATTTTGTTCATGTTTTGTTGACCTATTTCACATTTTTGATGTTTTTGGGTGGATATTTTCTCGCCTAGACACATTACAGATATAATTTGGACATAAGGACTGTTAGAAGTTGCGAATATATAGGACTATCGTGCAATCAGAAAACATTGCAATGAGTTTAAGCCATATGTGTACCAGATAAAAAAAAAAAAAACAACCACTCGATTCAAATGCCTACAATTTGATATCGCAAAACGTTTCTCAAATTAACAACATCAAAACGTAAGAGTTTTCAACGCTTGACACGACCATTCCTTACGATAAATTAAAGATTATACTTTTTAACATCACAAACAGTAATAATGGAAAAAAATAAAAAAATATTCCTTTGTATTGATTAATCATCCAAAAAATTACTTTGTTAAACACCACTCTGATACCACGCACAATTACTCTTACGTCAATATAAAAAATATGCTGGAGTTCCTCATCGACAATATCTTCGTAGTTTTTGGTGATCAGGTCTTCCAGAAATCTGTTGGAATTTTCCATGGACACGAACTGTGGTCCTTTGTTAGCTGACCTGTTTTTATATTCCTATTAAACAGAGTTTATTCAAAAGCTTCTACATGAGAAGAAACAAGAGGTACTGTGAGCAATGTTCACTAAGAATACCCCCGCTTACCCCAATCTCCCAAAGGGTGTTGTTAATAGGTATAAATTACCTCTTTCCTGAGTGTAAAAAATATGGTATGCCTTTGTAGAAGAAAATGGAAGATATAGTCCGAACACAAATCCATGGTATAAACCTATAATTTTGACCTTGAGATCAAAGGTCAAGGTCATAAAGAGGTCATGAATGTACATGACACATAGTCTCATGGTGATACACCGATGTCTTATGGTATGACTATGTCAAAACCCTTTAATAAATATTGCCCTTAAGGTCAAAGTTCAAGGTCATATAGAGGTCATAAAGGTACCCGACACATCGTCTCATGGTGATCCACCTGTGTGCCAAATATGGTATACCTATGTCAAAGAACAAAGAAGCTATGACCCAGACACGAATCCATTGTAAAAAAAAAACACCTTTAATTTTTACCTTGAGCCCATGGGTCAAGGTCATATAGAAGTCATGAAGCTACTTAACACATCATCTCATTGTGATCCACCTGTGTGTCAAATATGGTATGCCTATGTCAAAGAACAAAGAAGTTATGACCCGGACACGAATCTGCACAGACAGACAGACGGACAGACAGAGTGATTCCTATATACCCCCCTGAACTTCGTTCGGGGGTATAAAACTATCTGGCTGTGGCCTTTAACTCGGCATTTAGATATATCTACGATATTTTTACTCAGGTCACCTATTGTAATTGGTTGTCGTCCGTCGTCGTCCGTTGTGCGCCGTGCGTTAACAATTGAACATGTTTAACTCCTTCTTAATAACTACCAGACCAATTCTTTTAAAAATTGGTATAAAGCATCATTGGGACAAGGGGGGCATAAATTGTAAATTTCAGGACTCCAGCATTCCTGGGACCCTAGGGACGAGGCAAAACTGCCCAAAATTGACTAATTTTCAAAAATCTTCTTCTCAAGAACCACACACATGTAAGAAAAACTGAATGCATGGTGATGTAGAGCAGGAAGGCCTCTACCAAAATTGTAAATATCATGATCACCGGGTATATAGTGTTTACGTGTAAAACACTTAAATAATATCTTCTTTAGTGGTATTGATACTAGATTGAAAGTAAATAGATATTTAGAAAGAAGTGGTAGTCCTTTACCAAAATTGTAAATTTGATGATCCCAGGGGTAGGGGTTTTTGGTATCAGGGTGGGGCCAAAATGGTCAGTTATTAAATCTGTGAATAATAGACATTTTTAACTTCTTCTTGATAACTATCATTCCAATTCTTTTCAAATTTAGTATAAAACACATTTGGAACAAGCGGAACATAAAATGTAAAATTCAGGATTCCTGCACCCTTGGGGCTCTAGGAGCAGGGCAAAAACTGCCCAAAATTGACCAATTTTCAAAAATCTTTTCAGGAACCGCACATGTGTGAGAAAAACTAAATGCATGGTGATAGAGAACAGGAAGGCCTCTACCAAAAATTGTAAATTTCATGATCCCCGGGGTAGAGATTGTGGTCCCAGGGCGGGGCCAAACTTGGTATATAGTGTTTATGTGCAAAATACTTAAATAGCATCATCTTTAGTGCTGTTGATACTATATTGACACTTAATAGATATTTAGAAAGAGCAGGTAGTCCTCTACCAAAATTGATCCCATGGGGATCCGGGTTAGAATAGTTCCTCAGGACCCCTTGCTTGTCGTAGAAGGCGACTATATGGGACGATCCTTCGGATGAGACCGCAAAAACCGAGGCCCCGTGTCACAGTAGGTGTAGCACGATGAAGATCCCTCCCTGCTCAAAGGCCATAAGCGCCGAGCATAGGCCGACATTTTGCAGCCCTTCACCGGCAGTGGTGACGTCTCCATAGGAGTGAAATATTCTAGAGAGGGCGGTTAAACAATATTCAGTCAATCAATCAAAATTGTAAATTTGATGATCCCAGGGGTAGGGATCTTGGTATCAGGATGGGGTCAAAATGGTCAGTTATTAAATGTGTGAACAATAGACATTCTTAACTTCTTCTTGATACCTATAATTCCAATTCGTTTCATATTTGGTATGAAGCATATTTGGAACAAGGGGGACATAGATTGTAAATTTCATGATTTCCGGGGTAGGGGTTCTGACCCCAGGGCGGGGCCTCACTTGGTATATAATGTTAAATGGATAGAGCAGGTAGTCTTTTACCAAAGTTGTAAATTTGATTTTCTCCAGAGTAAGGGTTCTGACCCCAGGATGGAGCCAAACTTAGTATATAGTATGTATGTGTAAGTTGGCTGATACTGTATAAAATCTAAAGCATACTTAGAGATAGCAGAAAAGGCTGTACAAAAGTGGTGAATTTCATAAACAAGGGTTATGACTTTACGATGAGTCCAAATCAGTCACATCTTTTGATATTTTAATGTTAATACACCTATTATTTAAAGCCTTTCATCAGTGTATGCACTTTTGAGAGCAGTGAAGTTTTAAGAACACGTCTTGTTTATATTGTTGCTGAACATTAGAATTTAGCTTATATATTCAGAATAGGATTTTTTTCTAGATTTCATGGCCCATGGAAGTAGTGATACTTTTTCACTAGTATTCATGTGACCGATAAGGCTTATGGGCCTCTTGTATGTATATCTATTAACAATAATAATTTTCATTCACATATGTCAATTCGATATATCCTTGTGAACTCTATATAAAAGAAGCCACAGAGTCTACCACATCTGCTTCGTATTTGGATATTTTATTGAAAGTAGATATTAACGCCAAACTAACAACTCAACTTTATGACAAACGGGATGATTTCAGCTTCTCCATCAACTTCCCATATTGATGCAGCAATATAATATGCATTATCACCTGCATATGGTGTTTATATCTCTCAACTAATTCGATACGTAAGAGCTTGTTCTGCGTGTGATAAGATTTTAAATCGAAACAGGGTATTGACAAACAAGTTGATGCGCAAGGGCTGTCAAGAGTTTCGTTTAAAGTCAGCATTTCACAAATTCTATGGTGTTCTGCGTATGGTCAGTTTTTAAATTGAGGCAAGGTACTGACAAACAAATTGATGGTTCAGGGGTTTCAACAGTCTCGATTGAAGTCAGCATTTCGCAAATTCTACGGTCCTTTTAACGATCTAGTTCGTCAATACAACCTATCATTGAGTCAAATGCTGTCTGACGTGTTTCATACTGATTGTTAAGCCGTTCTTGGCACACTGATTTTGACTACGGATAACTCTGTTTACCTGATCAGGATATAGGGCTCACGGCGGGTTTGACCGGTTGTCAGGGGATGCTTACTCCTCCTAGGTACCTGATCCCATATCTGGTGTGTCCAGGGGTCTGTGTTTGCCCACATTACCTATTTTGTATTGCTTATAGGAGTTACATGTAGTGTTAACTTTATTTCATACGTGTGATTTTCATTCTTTTTAAAATTGTACCGATGAAACTAATGTTGAGTGTATTGTTGAATGATTGAATATTGTTTAACGTCCCTCTCGAGAATATTTCACTCATATGGAGACGTCACCACTGCCGGTGAAGGGCTGCAAAATTTAGGCCTATGCTCGGCGCTTATGGTTATTGAGCAGGGAGGGATATTTATCGTGCCACACCCGCCGCGACACGAGACCTCGGTTTTTGCGGTTTCATCCGAAGGACCGCCCCATTTAGTCGCCTCTTACGACAAGCAGGGGGGGTACTGAGGACCTATTGTAACCCGGATCGCCACGGAGTGTATTATGCAATAGTATAGTCCTTAAGTAGACTTTGTCTGTTGTGTCTACGAGGGTTGTATCAAAATTCCATGGACAAGCAGCGTTTCTCAGTTATCTAATGTCACTGAGAAATTAAACTTTACAACATGAAGAGCAAACAATTTTCAATAAAAAAATGTAATAAATTTTAACATTAATAAATATTGTATAGGAATATTTTTGTTTTTTCATCACAGAGAAGCATAAAGCGACGTAATGTAAATATGGCGAATTAAAATCATTTAACAGAATTACAATCGCGGAAAAATATTGTTCATTTCATTTCTGAGAGTACATGTATATTCATATTGATGGGAAGGTTTTGTTTGGATACTCATTTATACCCGGAAAATGTTATCATTATGACGTAATATCTAAATGAATTATGACATATCGTGCCACGTGTTAGGGGGTGCAAATTTCGATCGAAATGGCGACGTCAGCGTCAAACGCGGCGCACCGAGAAGTCATAAAATTGCACGGAACTCGGCTTGGCTCCAATGGAGATTAACAAGAAGTTAAAATACAGAAATGTTTCTCGTTCCCTGGTGTTCAAATGACATAAATCATTTTGTGAATGATACCCTTACCGAAATAGAAAGGTTCTGGCAAACAGTTATGGTAGTTTTGCCGCAAGTTTGCAGCAAACCTCTGGCAAATGTTTACTGCAAGTTTGCTGCAAATTCATAATTGCCATGCAAATGAGCTTTGTGGCATATAGTTCTGGCAAGTTTGTGGCAAACAGCACTGGCAAATTTGCGGCAAACGATTCTGGCAAACATTTCTGGTATGCATATTGATAGAAATCTGGTTTTGGCAAATTTGCATCTCCATACAAATCCGTCGCTTGAATATGACCCCCTTCTCTATCGTACTGGTCAATTTGACCGGTGGCGCGTAAAAACAGGGCAACGCAAAAGGAGTGCCTCTAAATCTTTGAAAATACGGTCATAAGATATATGATCTATATATCATATTTTTGGAAATTTCCTCTATTTTTTGACTATGTAAAAATCAATAAAGTAAGTAAAGCCATTAAATAAAAAAAACCAAACATTTAAAGTGAAGGATGGCTTCGTTTAAATATGACGCAACGCTTTTTCGCAAGGTCATTTCCCCCCTCGATCTGATTTTTTTTAATTTTCCTTATGAATTCAATATTTTTTTAAATATTTTTGATAAGCATATATTCCCTGCTTTCAGAAGATATAAAAATTATTTTTAATGCCTGGTAATTTTTTGCACATGAACGTTTTCTTACGATTTTATTTCTCAATGTTTAAACATATCGGCGTTTTACCTGTATTTATATATGGAAATAGGGAAAAGTAAATACAGCCTGTAAAAGTAGAGGACATTTCCATTTTGATGGGCCCTTATTCGTGTTATAATTCTCGGTAGTTTTTATATTACGATAAAATGAAATTGGGACATGCTGCGCGGTTTTCTTTAAAATTAGCGACAAACCGTCGTCGCTAAAAGCGATCGACGCGCGTCGCACAATAAAGTGGTGAAAACTATTGTCATCTTTTAGTAAATTCAGTACCTTTTGATACACTAAAGCAATGTACACATACGTATGAAATAATCAGCCAGGTATTTTCTGCTTTTTTTTTAAAGCATAAAACGAATATTGGTATATAACAGTTACACAACCTACATGTAACTTCATAAAACACCTATTGACAATGTTACATCGGCAGAGTAAATTAAAAAAAAAATTGAAATACTTCAATTTCAGATATAAACGTTACATTTGTTCGGAGTAGTAATAATTTTCCCCCTGCCAAACAAATAAAACTAAAAAGAAGTTCGCATATAGCCTATAGCCCTATAGCGGGTCCCGCGGGGTTTTCTGAAAGTGTGCACTGGCAACACACGTGTTTCCGTTTCAACGAAAACAACAACATAGTTTCACTGTCACAGGGAAGGCTTGTATTTTACATCTTTAAAACGACCTGATGTCAGAAGAAGATGCCCTGGAATTCCTGTTGCAGGATGACCCAAACGATCATGCATTCAGTATAAACATGTACATGTAAGTTGATGTAGCCACATAGGCCGACTAGAAAAAAAATTGCAGATTTGTTATGAAAAATTCACGATTAATCGACGCGATTTGATGCCATAATTTGTCGTTTCATGAAAGACAATATTTATATTTTATGATATCTAAACCAAGTGAATAACACCCAATTGTTTATTAAGAGCTGACATCATTTAATCTGTCCTGGTCCGGCATCAATCCGTCTGATTAACATCCCCCCTTTTCCAGAATTATCTTCTTACCTGACGCGCGAGTGTAAGAAGTGGGTGGATTTAGTGTACAATGAGAAGGGGGATGGTGTGGTTTTAATCAGACTGGGCATTCATGTCCGCTGGTTAGAGGGCTATTTTCCAGGATTTTTCCATGTTTATTAAAAATTATCTTTCTATGAAAAGAAAACACAATCTGTTAGGAAAACACATATTACATCATTGTAATGATAGAATTTATTATCATAATTTGAATTATTTTCTTCATATTGCAACAGAAATATAAACGAAATGTGTGTTTGGGCCGAAATGGGGGGTGGGGGTACGTAACATCAAAGTCTGATTATGACAGGTTAATGAAAAATCATATAGATTTCTCTTTTATCCAAATGCATGTATTTTATATACGCTGAGTAGCTTATGACCATAAATTACATGTGATCCATACATGCTGGTACTGGTATGCTATGAGTTATAATCTTGCCTAGAATTTCTCTAATTTCGACTAAATCCACACGCCATCAGAGTACCATGCAAGGGGATTTAGACACTGTGTACCATGAAGAACCAGTTCAATTCTACTTTTATATCTGGGGTCACATACTTTCCCTCAGAGTTGCAGTATTTTCGCTGGATCCTGTAGGTTTTAACCTGAATTTCTTCAGTACCCCCCCCCCCCCATGTATATGCTAGGAATAATGCTGACACCTACATCATGCATATCTTTTTTTTTTCATTACGCACACTGCTACACTTGCAATGTATAATAAATTATTCCATTCATTTCTAACACATGTACGTACGAAATCCCCTATCAAATGTCACTTTAAATACAGGACATCTCTATCTTTAAATAAATTTGAGCTGTACTTAAGTGCGAAACTGTCCCTTGCTACCATGAAACTTATATTTTGCTTTAAAACATAAACCAACAATTCTTAATTGTAATTTCTTTTCATCTTTAAAAAGGGTATTGCCATCCCAATATTTAGTTGGAAGCTCCCAGGTATCGTCCTCTAGTGACAGTCTGCTGGCAAATCCAGGCATGCGATGGAAGGATGCTGATGTGAAGGACACAGGGACACCTGATCCAAGAACTGTGGCATTTCATTCAGAGTGACAACCTGACATTCAGTTGGTATGACTCTTTGAGGTTGAATACAGGTTTAAATCTGTATATATTTGGTTAACAATAAATAATAATAAATAAATCCAGATAATACATTCACAAATGGAATCACGGCATCATGGTACACTGAAATGCGTGTTTTACTGGGTTTTTTTTTTTTTACTGCATTACTAGGTATCACATACATACAAAAAGAGACAAAAAAAATGGAAAATTATTCTGTTTCTAATTATAAGGTATGGCAAGTTTTCTAAATGCTGACAAAAAAGGTATGGTGGCCAATACTCATTTTATTGGCAATTTCCTTTCAGATATTGGACCCGATTATTCAGAAAACTGCAGATTTTAGGAAGCTGTTTTTGACAGAAGATTTGGTTTTTTCCATCTGTATTGCCACCAACCATTATGCTGAAATGGTCATGTCTAGGGGGAAAGATTGTCATTATACTTCCCAAGGAAGTTCACATCCTCTCACTGAAGAGGAATTGTACAGGTATTACTAGTTTTAAAGTACCGATATTGTGACGGTGATTTTCAGTTTAAAACGAATAATAAAATGCATAATAAAAAGATTATCTTTACCAAAATTAATCTTGCTGTGCGTCTAACACATTCATATGGGTGACCGCCCAGTATTCCGACGGTTCGATAGTCCGACGGTTCGGTAGTCCGACGGTCCGGTAGTCCGACGGTCCGATAGTCCGACACTCCGATAGTCCGACGGTACGGTAGTCCGAGAGTCCGAAACTCCGATAATTTGTGGCCACATATATAAGAGATCGCTATGTACATATGTAATAGGCAGCAGAAAACAGATTAAGTGCCGTGTGCCAGAGCGATTTTTTACGTCACAAGAGCAAAACATCGCACAGTGGGAAAACTTTGAACGGGTTCGACCTACATGTACATCGGGTACCTGTAAAGTGCGAAACGAAACGAAATCTACCGAAACGTAACCCACCGAAACGAAAACGAAACAGATTGTATAACCGAACTCTATTAATTATAATAATTAAAAATGGTGTATAACCGAACTCTATTAATTATAATAATTTAAAGTGGTATCTTAAACCCCTGTTAAAGTTACCACATATAAATAAAATTTGCCTCCCCATTGTGGTTAAGCTTTCGGCTTGACAGATACAAAGTTTTAAAAGTTGGAAGTAAGCACAAATTTCATATCCGAAGTTGATTGAATACCCTGTGCAATTAGTTTCGGATCCATAAATTTCAGAACAGAGGGTTACAGTTCGGCATAAATACACGTTTCAGTATTTTTTGCTCTAAAGTCAAATATATGTATACATGTGGATATTGTGTATTTGTATGTAGTATATCAAACGGTGGATTCTGAGGGTGTCTTCCCGTTCTCTTTGCAATTTCTGCTTCCCTTGTTCATAAGCCTTTTGAGTTTACAAAATGCTGACCTCCTCCTGATATTATTGCATAAAAAATTCTTTTTTCCGTTCCGTTTTCAATTCCCCGTCCTAGCAACAAAACAAATGATAGAGTTATATTTAGACTCACTACATATCAATAATAATTTTTAATAACACACATATATATATTTTACCGAATTGCATTCATATAATATGGTATACTATCTAACTTTTTCCATTATTGAAAGTACTCGCACCTCAGCAGTTAGAGATAAAATAAAAGGTTAAGAGCTCTTCCTGCTTTCAAATTTCTCAGACACCAGTTCCTTAAAACAATGTATCTATACCCAAACACGGATCTAACGCCAGCGACCCCACCCCTTGTTTAGTGTGTTTCGCCAGACCTCTGAGACTGTAACTCTCCGTTCTGAAATTTATTGATCTGAAAATAATTGCACATGTTATTTAATCAACTTCGGATATGTACATTTTGCTTACTCACCCCCCCCCCCCCCCTTTCCAGCTTTTAAAACTGTGTATCAGTCAAGCTGAAAGCCTATATCAAAGGGGAAGCGAATTTTATTTATATATGGTAATTTTCACAGGGGCCTAAGATACCATTTCTAATTAAAGAGTTCGGTTATACAATCTGTTTCATTTCATTTCGGTGGGTTTTCGTTTCGGTAGATTTCGTTTCGTTTCGCACTTTACAGGTACCCACCTACATCTACATGTATATATTTCGGCATCGTCGGAAGCCCACGGTTGATTACGCTTCGTTCCTTTCTCCATCACCCGTGGGTTCATTCATTCCTACTCGCTGTGTGTGTGTCTGTATGTATGTCTGTCTGTATGTATGCTGAATTTAAGGAACATTTTCATCGTGTCTTTATAGAGAGCTATGTAGATACATGTAGGTATACATATATACATATATCTATAGGCTTGTAGGGAGGGTTACAGCGGATACTCGTCAAGGACGTAGCAACAGAGGGGGGGGGGGGGTGATCCCTTCCCCACTTTTTAAAAAAATTTCATTTCTTCTTTTTTACATGTTAAAACTTTTTTTGGTTCGGCTGCCTCCCCCCTCCCACTAATCCTTTCTGGCAGGCCCCCAGCTTCCCCCTTTCAAAAATGATGCCACGCGCCTACTCGTGTTCCCTTAACACTTTCAAAAGTAGGGAGTGGAGACAAGAGTATGTATGTGCCCCCTCCTTACACTTCTGGGACCCCAAACGAGATCCTCATCTTTATATCAAATGTTGTTTGATAACATCCTCCCCTTAATTCTAGTGCAAGAAATTTCTGTTCAAAAATTGTTATTTGCTATAAAGAAAGGTATACCATAAAATTGGTATAAAGATTTCCGTTGAAAAACTTAGATAGGCTCTGATTGACGCATAATTGCATTATTGTCGTTCCATACAAAAATTGATTTCCTTATTAATTGTGTTATGCCCCGTGGATGGGGGGGGGGGGGGGGGGGGGGGGGGGGACTTGAGGCCTACTTCAAACTTTTAAGACTGAGCAGGGTGTAGGGATTGCTACCATTTTTAGCTTGTTATTTCAGGGATTGGGGGTGATTATGAAGGTTACCGTCGCCATCTTCATGACGTTTATGTGGAAAATTTTGGAATTGTATCCCATTTTAGCATGTGTCCCAATCTAAGTTTTGTGCTCTCCTACAAACACTTTACGGTATTTGACTACGGCATTGGCGTTGCCTTATACATGTAGCTAATAACAAATTCGTCCGAACAAATTGCTAATTCGTCCGAACAAATAGCTAATTCGTCCGAACGAATTACTAATTTGACCAAACAAATAGCTAATTCGTCCGAACAAATGGCTAATTTGTCCGAACGAATGTATTTCGTCCGAACAAATCCATAATTCGTCCGAACGAATTACTAATTTGTCCGAACGAATTACTAATATGTCCGATCAAATAGCTAATTCGTCCGAACAAATTGCTAATTTGTCCGAACGATTTTCTATTTCGTGCGAACAAATAGCTAATTCGTCCGAACGAATAATATATTTATATATGGCCTTTCTACGCCGCCGTAAGTTTACACTTAAATGATTTTGGTCAGAAATTGATTGTCTGATTTATAATCAGGCCGTGTCGATTTTGGCGGTTTCTGGTAATTTCCTTAAAATAATGCTTGACATGAATACATTTTAACTCTATTAATTAACATTTTTGGTGATGGTCAACATGTCGGACTATCGGACCGTCGGAATATTGAACCGTCGGACTACCGACCCGTCGGACTGTCGGACTACCGGCCCGTCGGACTATCGGACCGTCGGAATACTGGGCTTGAACCATTTATTAGATGTGTACTACAATTACCTCTGATAAAATTTCATAAGTAATTAATACTAGTGATTTTCAGAGGGCCTTGGCATTCTCTACCCAGAGTTCCGTGCGCTCCTCGCACTATACCTCTGTCAACGGCTTTTTAGAGAATTCTTGTAAAAGTTTCTTTGATCCAACATTTATGTTTGGGACTAAATATTTAGTCATATTATGGTATGTTTTTGGTGCACTCAAATTAATGCTTACTGTAAATTGTTTAAAACCGCCGTTTCCTTATCATAAATTTGGAACTACTTCATAATATGCGTATGCATGTAGGATATACACGTGGTGGAGATTTAAATGTAAACATGGAATCAAAAGTAAGAAAGGCTGTAAAAATACGATAAAACTTGTGAAATAAAAGACAAACAGCTAAATGGTAAATATGCACTTATTAAAGTGTCAGTTGGCTATGAAAAAAGCCTGATGTATCACCTGTTGTCTGAACTTTTAAAGGGAAAGGAAACCGAAAATAATTGTTTATATCATGTGATTATATTGTCACGTGATTCCAAGCGTTGACAGAAGTGTATGTGAAGCTTGCGTAACGCGCCCTCTGGTGAGAGAATGAGGGCCTTGGCTATAGAAAACATTTACAGAGCCAATTGAGCATTCAAAAGCTCTGACAATACATTAGTATTTATGGCAAAGTATTAAGAAATTCTTTTTTTCCAGATTTTCGTGCATTATCTTATACATGTTTGCTGTGAAGTTCCAGTCGATAGACAGATAATGGCTAATGCATGCCCCTTTCGGAACAACCCAGTACAGTGTATCAGGAATGATGTCTAGAAATAAGTTTTAAGAGGTTGAATATAAGAACATTTTTGTTAAATATGATGCAAGTACATTTAGATCTAGTGATTGAAAGTAAGTACTTGAACATTCGTATGCGTTGAACTTACAGAGGAAAAACGGGTAGTACTTTTTAATAACATTTGATAAGGTGCTGTAACTGCTGTTACTTAGCAACCAAATATATTTGAACGCAAAAAATTAAATTATTTTAGATTAACAATAAAGATCTTTGTTTTAATGTTGCAATATTTATTCTATTTAGTGGAACATAATGGCAAAACGTCATATTATTAGAAAATGATGGATATGTACAATGTATATAAAGTACAAAGTTTCCATTTTATGACCTTTGACCTTAATTCTCTTCATCATATTTTTTGTTAAAAACCTTTTAAAATGATTAAGATTTATTTAAAAATCATATTTTTAAAATAATGTGACATTTACTAATCATCATTCAATGTAATTGTGTTTAAATTGTGTCAAATGTATGTAGAAATGCAAATTATGGTCAAAATTGTACTACGAGTGTTGTTACTTAGCAACCAAAAATATTCGTTTGTCAATAAATTTGATTAATTTGATTGTGATGCGTTTGTAGTATTTTCAAAGGCACATCAGCTCATACATTTAGAATTTCCTATTTTTGACTCTAATCTATTGAGAGGGGTCGTAATATATATATTTCAGACAAAACAAATTGCAAAAATGTAAATATATATGACCTTTGACCCCGTAGATCTCTTTGAGGTCATGGGATACCTTGACAAACTTTATAAGAAATTATTCCCTGTCCAATTCCTAACAAAATTATATGTCATATCCCTATCCCAAATCGTGATACATGCAGATTTTATTCGATGTAAAAATATTGTCATTTAGTCTTTAAAAACCTCTAAAATGTGCCGGTAGAGAAAGGGTTAATCCAAATTCCCCGTTGTCACAGCTGCCACAGATTTTGCCGTCCAAATTTATCAAAACAGATAATCCTATTAACCAGTGAATCAAGTCTCTTACATCAGCACAAATAAAAAAAAAATTCTTTCAGATTTAGGGGCATTTCATCGCAAATCAGCTGTTCAGTTTGTTTACATCAACACCAGTGACATCGTATCATACGAATATTCATGAGAATTACGTATACAAAGCGCACGTGACCATTTTGCTCAACAACGGATTCCATTTATTTTGCAACTAAAAATGTACGTCTTCTTGCATTATTTTTCATTTCGGATTTTAAAAACTGATTTAAAAAACAGTTTTTTAAACTTCATTTTTAACAAGGAATTCGACTTTGGGCTTATTTGTGTGATATTTTCCCTTTTAGCGAGTTTACTGATCGCTAACACGATCGTATATATATATATATATATATATATATATATATATATATATACTAAACCGCCTTCGGCGGCACACATTTTAGAGCCATATTTTGGGGACGGGTATACCAGAAGTGTTCCCCGTCTGTGATATTCTGCATCAAGTATTAATATTGGTTAAAGTTTATTAGCTTCGTTCGTTGAAACTAAAGTTTACAAACTTTTAATTTATAAAAAGGTAAAAAAGTATCGATAAATAAGAATCGCTTGCGCCGCACAAAGATTCATTTCGCAACATACCGACGAAGCGAAGGCCGCCATCTTGGCATAATCACCAAATTAAAAAATGAAGATGGAGTTAGAGTATGCAACAAATCTCGATAGGTGTTAGGAAGACATGAGTAGGCTAAATATATGGGATAAAGTGCAGTTGTCCCTACATATAGTATGTAGGTCTATTGTTTACAGTACTTCGCAGCACAAGATCCGACTTTGGAGTCGCTCAGACAGACATCACACAAAATACGCCATATGTAACAGAAAATGAAGAATGATTTGAGGCTGTTTATTTCATTAAAGTTTTATCAAACTACGTTATAACTTACCAGAGCACGAGCATTGTCACCAATTCAATCCGACACAGTAAAATACAAATGCAATTCACAGATCGCTATCGACATGTCCATCGATGCGATGTGACGTCATTTAGCAGGACATGACGCATTTTATGTTTTGATATGCGGATCAAGAAATTTAACCTGTATTGTTTGCCAGAAAATTGCCGAAACTGTATATACAGGTTTTCGGTTCTGGCCTTTTAACCTCATTCATGGCCGCGCTTCCGGCGAGGAAATGCATCGATTTGATGCAATTCTTGCGCCGATCCACGTCCGAGTCTTCTTACCAGTTACGGGAAAGGACGAGCGCGTGATCCGATTGATGTCAATCGATGCGACGTAACGTCATTTAGCAGGATATGACGCATTTTATGTTTGGATAGGCGGATCAAGAAACCTGTATTGTTTGCCAGAAAATTGCCGCAACTATTTGCCACTAATGGTAAATCTTTTTAAAAGTCCCAAATGTTTACCCGAACTTTGCTACAACTGTTTGCCACTACTGGCAAACTTCTGCAATGTTTTGGTGAATAGTTATGACAAACAAATCTATTTGCCGCAAACATTTCGTTTTGGTAAGGGGTATGTAGACGTTCTGTTTTTTCTCACCCTTTGTAGTTGATGTTTAGTGTTAGTTTTAATTTCCATTTTATTGATTTGGTGTTTATCTTGTCCTCCCAAAGAAGGGAAAGGTCGACCCAAAAATAATTCACAATATCATATTGTCCATGTCATTTGTCATTTTTGGTGTATCGGTTGTTTGAATTAAGTGCTTTTATATATGTGAAAAGGTGAAGATAACGTGGGTCTGAGTGTTTGTGTGTCTAATGTTGTCTGAAAGCCTGTTTATGAAAGGTGAAGATAAAGAAGAGTGATCAATCGCATAACACCTAATCGACATTTTCGGTTGGGTGAACATTTACAAAATAGCGATCACGGATCTTCAGTATGGAGCGCATTACCCACTAAAAACTCTGCTTAGTTTATTACACCCCCTTTGTATACTACATTGTAAATGCAAATAACATAATCAAAAGGATTTTTCAAAAGTTTCCGAATTTTATTCATGTAATTCGTTTTTACAAACTAATCCTGCAATGATTTCCTGCAATGATTTCAACAACATTTGGAAGAATAGATCTGGGGTAACGCCAAAAAGTGTTTAAAGTTCTGCAAGCTTTTAACTTTGCAATGGATCTTTCTACAAGGGATTTATGCATGGAAAGTATTCTACTGTATTTTTTGTATTTCCGTCTTCCTATTGGATTTTGTCTATTTATCTGTTGGGTTGTAAATATCGGGTAAATGGGCATACTGTTGGGCATCATTCTGATGCCCTGGGAATCCAGATTTAACGTACCGTATGATACCCGAATTACCAACGATAATCTGCGCATGAATAGCGTGATAGTGTCTATAACCAGAATAGTACAGTTCCTGGGGCTCTGTTCTTGGTTTATAAATTTCAAAAAAGTTCCATCAATAGCACTCACTTCAGATGGCAACTTAGGCCAAACTTGTAACATTTGCATCCATTCATTTGTGGTTGGCGAAGATACAAAAGAATGAAAATAAGTGTAGAATGGCTCAATGAAAGAACTAATCTCTTCATTTACTGTTGCAGATAGTAAGTATAGGGTAGCATCTCAACCAGATCATGCATGAACAGGAGCGCCCGATTCTCTTGGGGAAAGTATGTGGCGTGCATGATTTGCTCTTCTCCGAAATGCAAACACATTACGGACAATCTCTCGAAACGAGTCTGGGCTTTCACCAGTAATTTCAAAAAAGAAATACATGTTTGAGGAGAACAGTCCAAAACATCTCTACCCCTCCAAAGCATAGGCTTTGGAACACACAGACGATGACGTACATCCAAATGTGGATCATGCAGGAGGTGGCGTCAGTATTGAAAGTTTCCGCAAGAGTCTAACAATATCAGGAGGTGGCAGCGTTAGGGCTGGAACTGCAGCTATTACAGCATCTTCTCTCCTCATTTCCGCCATTTCTATTCAAACAGGAAACGCTTTCATGTAGAAGAACTTAGAATAAGCGGTCTAAATATATTTATTAAAAGCTAGGTGATTAAAAGCGTTTTTTTTTTTTCAAAACTATGAGTGGATGACATCTTAATTTTATCTTTACACAGTAAATATATCAATTAAAGTTTGTTGACCCAATGATTAAAAACGTTCCAAAATTGATGAAGGCGTTGGGAGTTAGTTCAGGGGAAGACAGTGATTAAAGAACCTCTATCTTGGTGTTGAATATTCAATAAAAAAGGAACAGGTGCCTAGGATGAGTACGCATCCCCTGACAACAGGTTACACCCGCTCTGAGCCCAATGTCTTGATCAGGTAAACCCGGAGTAATCCGTAGTCAAAATCATTGTTCCAAGAATGGCCTAGCAATCGGTATATGGAACACATCAGGCTGCATTTGACCCAATGATAAGTTACATATACATGTATATTGGCAAACTAGATCATTATAACAGCCATAAAATTTAAGAAATGCTAACTTTAAACGAGACTATTGCCAACCCTGTAACATCAACTTGTTTTTCAGTAGCCTGTCTCGATTGAAAAATTGCGCATACGCAGAACAAGCTCTTGCGTATCGAATAAGTTCAGAGATATAAACACCATATGCAGGTGATAATGGGATATTGCTACATAAATATAGGAAGTCGACGATGGAGAAGCTTTTGTGCAAGATGATCAAAGTTACTGACGTGAGTTCTTTAATTTTCGCTAGTAAGTGATTGGATAGATAGGAAAAATAAACAAACAGTAAAATGAATAATGATGATAATAAAATAAATTGTCCTCCCATTGACTGTTATACAGTTTCAATCACTTTGCAAACCAAGAAGACATATCTGATGTGAAATTTATGAAGCTATAATGTGAAAATGGTAATCACTTTTGTAAAGGACAAAAAAATATATTGGATAAAAATTGTCCTCGATGGGATATACAATTCAAATCAATCTATGAAAAGATGTATTAAATGTTCCCCAGGGGATTGTTTTTGTCTATGAAGGTATATTTTCTTATAGAGAAGTTTGTGTATGGGGAAGGTTTTCTGTAGAGGCAGGTTTTCTACACATTACACCGTAATGGGTGATACGTCACGTTTTACTGGTACAAGTGTATCATTCTTCTGAATGAGAAGGACTGCCACAACGTGAATCTGTCAGTGTTTTTTTATATTTAAAACAATGCACGAGTCTTCTTTGTGACTCGTTATCCATGCTTGTCAAATCCAAACGTAGACTTTCATTTTATAGGGATCATCATCATAATTGTATTGAAAAGTGACTTCATTATGCGCAAATAATAGTCAAGAATTGTGCCAGCCTATGTTTTCATACGTTCATAAATGAGACTAATCAAAGCTGCCATTGGACCTCATCAGATGTGCACAGCCTGCAGTTCAGAATTTTAGTAATCAAATAAAGAACTCATAGAAACGCGTAAAACCCGTGTTTCTTTTTTGTAAATATGGTAATGGATATGACCCTGACAGACCTTATTTACTTTAATGACCTGCACTAAGGGGCGTTATCAGTATATTCATCTAAGTAAGTACAATGTCTAGTACTAAATCATGCTTTCGAAATTGAAATTCAAGAAGGTCACAATTCCATCGATTGATACATGTAGAACGCCTTCCCTACAGTGTTATGATTCATCGACATAAATTCACTCCAAGTTTATTTGACCCTTAGATCGTTCGGTGAAGACTGATCACTCATACACCTCTTCTGATTGACAAACATTTTAAGTGGTTTAGGAAAAGACACATAAACATCATAACATGTGACTTTGCACGTAAGGCTGGGAAAATTAAGTGCATCCATATTTTCTTCTTTTTCTTGTTACACCGTAGGAATGATTTCTTGACTTTAAATGAAGAGTAAATAATTGAAGCTACGATTAATTTTAAAGCAATGCATGCATAATGTTTCAGAAATAAACAATGATTTTTTATGTGAATCATATGACTTTATCCTCGCTCTCTCCACTTTTACATGACAAGGACGTTGAAGATAACAATAAATATATAGTTCAGAAAATAGAAATTCTCATCATGCTCATCTTCCTAAATAATCATCGGGAATTCAAAATACTGCACAGAAAGTTTCCATTTTGGTCAGTGGTAAACGCTCAAAATATACATAAATATTGTCCCATTGCTGAAACACGGTAATGGAAAGGTTATTTACTGAATATCTGGAAAGTGCACTCATTCACAGTCTTTGCAAGGTTGGAAATTATTATGATATTCACGACTGCAGATTCACTGAAACGTTTGGTAGAAGTACACAATGTCACTATCTACATTAATCGGGAATGTACAAATTACGAGTCCTGTATTAGTAATTATCATGCACTGACAAATCACAATGTTTCCCATTAGAAATGCAGTAATGTTCATGTGGCTCTCGAAAAAAAATGATTTCTCACCAATCTGATATTTACGATTTCGAATTATACATATATCGCATGTGGGGCGGGGGTGTCGTTTATTGAAATTAATGATTGACATTCCTGTACATATTAGTGTTGGCACCACAGCATAAAGACCTTTATTTCTAAAGTATCTATGTAGATAAAGACTGAAAATAAACCCGAGATAAAGGTGTGTAGGGCGGAGTCCCATGTGTTTGGGTGATTTCATAAGCGTTCAATTTGGAAATACACGAGGGCATGGATTTGGGTGATTTTATAAGTGTTCACATGAGGGCATGGATTTCGACGCTTTCCGCCAGGATACTTCAATCGCAGATTTCCTGTTTATCAGGTGCTTTTGTTGATACATATTTATATATTTCACCCAATTATATACATATTTGTATCTTTCGCGCAATCATATACATATTTGTATCTTTCGCCTAATTATATACATATTTGTATCTTTCGCGTAATTATATACATATTTGTATCTTTCACCTTATCATATACATATTTGTATCTTTCATAAACATATGCACCTCATCTCAAAGAAACTTTTCTAATCTTATTTTCCGAAGCTCAGCCTGAATATACATATATATCCGGCGCATGAGACGTGTAAGGATCTTAACCCCTTGGCACATAGAAGACCGTTTTCTTGATTTTCGAAAAAGAGTCAGCTCACTGGGGGCCGTCAGGGAAACTCAAACACTCACAACCAAACATATTTCCATTAGTTAACCGCCGTAAAATGGCTGAAATATTACCCAAAACGGGGTAATACCGCACTCAATCAATCAGCTTGAACAATCTAGTGTCAAAGAGTAATAAATAATGATAATGATAATAATGATAATTATAATGTTCTTTATTTACTGTATACAGGATGTGCTAATTAGTTTCAGAACTAGTTTACATTGTGGTCCTGAAAACATATATAGACAGCAGTATCATACAGATACAAAATAAATTAGTATATGCAGGTACAGTGTATGTTACATACACACAAAAAACTGAAAGCAAAAACAAATCTATAAGTTCTTAATTTCCAGAGTGAAAACGCTAAGACAAGCGGTGCTGTTGGTGTCTGTGTAAATATTTCGATTTGAAATTACTCTAGCAGCTCACTTGTGAACTTTACATAATTTGTGATGACAGTCCTTGTTTTTCACATTGGCCCAAACAGCACAACAGTAGTTAAAATGAGGAAAGACTATTGTATCAAAATTTTCCAGTAATAATTCCGTTGACAAGAACTAACTTAATCTAGACAACACACCTGTTTTGCTTACAAGATTTTTTGGGGATAATTTTTCAACATATTCAGACCGGGGGGGGATCCAGGAACTGAGGCTACAGGGCTCAACGATATGAGGCAGTGAGTCTAGGGGCCGCCTTGAGTCCCCCAGTGGGTTCAGGGCAAAGCCCTGGTGTGGACTCAGGAGGCAAAGCTCCCGGAAACTCCTAGATTTTACAGGGCTTGAAATATGTCTCTTATGTAGTTATTCTTACCTTTTTTTGTCATTTTTTGATAAGTCGAAATTGATAAAATGAGACAAATTTTAAGGGTTTTCTAAAAACAAATGTAAGTTCTCCCCATAAAAGTAATTCAGTAAATCAAAAGATTTTGTCATTTATTTCCCTGAAAGTGACAGAAATTATTGCTTCTTTTATCGTTTACATTTTTCTAAATAAGATACTACGATTTACCCTAAATTATAAAGTTTTAGTGGGGAGCTATGGCCCCCTTAAATCTGCCACTGCAGACCATGTGGAACATCTGTCAACATAATAGTTTGCACATGATGCATTGTCAATAACGACATTGCCCACTTGAACAGATAAATACAGAGAAACTTAACAAACACATATCAGAGGAGACTGATGGAGATGTTTAGGGAGGAAAACATATGGTAGATATAAAGAGGAAGGTATAATGTAATACATTTTGATACATCAAAATCAATAAGAATTACAATGAATTCATTAGGGAAACAAATTCAGCGGAATCTGTAGCTGAAGACCCTGAAATCGTGAAGATATTATTGTCAGTTACTACAGCCTCCGCTGAGTATGTTTGCATAATGAATTCATTGTAATACAGAATGAAAAAGGTAAATGTATCGAACAGTGATCAATCTCATAACTCCTATGATATGTTTCTTGTCACGTCGTGATGAATGCGGTTCATTGATTTTGATAAAAAGGCAAAAATATTACAAATTCAGTTCTTTACTCTCTTCAAGTCTCCCAGCTCTTTGGAGCTCTGACATGTTAATATCCTTACATACACAACTAGATGTAAATTTCTCACTTTCATGCAAATGAATGCCTTGGATATTTCAGTCTCTTTGCCATCATGTAAATTATTACATTTTCCATTGTAGTTAATCATAGCATGTACCTACCAATCCAGATATTGATTCCCTAATTAACTGCTTTCCTTGTATGTCGTTATGCATCGCATGTGCAGATTAGTACTGAAACCTTTCTTATTTGATTTTAATTCTAATTTGTAAAAAAGAAAATTTATTAGTCATGAAAGAAAAGGATGACCGCTGTATATCTGATACACTAGGCGGGAAATGAAGGAAATGAAATTTGTAATGGCGTTGGGAAGTATTAGTTCTTTCCGTTCACTTAATCTTCATTTCCGGGTTATAAGATAGCTATAAACATTATAAGAGTATTGCATCTGGAGTTGTTAAATTTAGGTACATAATGATTTGAATGCTGAGGTTTATTTGAATGACTAATCGATGCCATACGTACGGACGGCGCCAGATATATACAGTGTAATAATTAAATGATAAGAAAGTTTGATACTTTCTGTTTGGTTGATACGATCTTTCATTGGACCCGTTTTACAAAACAGGCTTAGATTTTGGCATAAGTCAGTCCAACTAACTAATTACGTCAAAATTTAGATGGACCGAATTTGCGTTTCAGAAAACGGCTAGAAACTCGAGTTAACGACCATAGAATTTGCGAAATACTGATTTTGAACGAGACTTCGGAAACCCTGAAACATCAACTTATTTGTCAGTAGCCTACCTCTTAAATGGTCATACGCCGAACATGCTCGTGTGTATCGAATAAGTCGAGAGACATTAACTCTATAACTTCATATCCAAGGGATAATGGTATATTGCTACATAAATTGAAGGCCACAAGAAGATATTTTTTCTTCTCATGTACAATCTTTTGAATTAATTCTGCTTCGTAAGAATATGTAAAAAGGTCAGCTAATAAATGAGCGCAATTTGAGCCTATGGATATTCCAAGACCTGATCATCATGGCACACGTAAATGTACATTCAATTCACTGTGTTTTACTTCTTCAATTTTATACAATATACACTTTGCATTAATCACTTGTGGGACCATGGACGCTGATGATGTGAAAAAAGGATTTGGGAATACATTCTTAAAAAAGAAGGAAACTGCACAAAAACAGGTGTGAGAAACAGGAAGTGTACGGGCTAAGAGCTTTATGTTAACCTGTACCCGTAAGCAGGTGTCGATTTAAGCCAAGATAGAGTGTAGACGTAATCTCATCCTTTTTGTGAGATGTAACTTTTATCACTATCCCGATGCAAGTGACTAACATCTTAATACATGTATTTTTAAATGACGAATAATACAAATTTCTATGGAAATATGATATGATCATAATTTGGCAATGCGAGAGGGGTTTAATCTGAAGTCTGCTATATAGTGGAGCGTTTCTGTAGAGTTTTATGAAGGCAATTAAAAATTGAATATACAAGATTTATACACAGGAGAGGGATGGGTCGTTATTGGATTCTTGGGGCTTCAAGCCTTTGTTATTTTAAAAGTGCGATATCAATAATAATTTTAAATAAATGATTTGCATTATAAACCAGCACATAAAACCGGATATATATAATTATGTTCACATGCCTAAACGGTAAAAAGAGAAGTATGCTATAAAAACACATGGGGAAAATAAATTTCTTGTGATTTAAGAGACATATTGATTATACTCTAGGTTCCGCGATTGGTTTAATAAAGCATATAATTTATGATATAGGATACAATTTACTATACTTGTATGAGGTTTCTTTTACTATAGATTGTTTGTTTTTTTCAAGATCATTATCAGTTCATTTTCTTATTCCTGTTTTATCCTTTGAATATAATTTGGAAACTTAGCCTATTTCATTTGAGAAGAAATGTCATTTAAAATTCTGTAAAATGTAGATATTTACCGGTTAGGCGGTATATATATATATATATATATATATATATATATATAAAGTCAAAAAATAAAATCCAGTACTCAAACTTTTATCTCTAGCGCTTTCGCCTTGCGGGCTCGTCAGTAGATTTTTAAACAATGTAGACAAGTTCCATTATGACGTCATCCTCGTGACGTTATGTGGGCAACGTTAAACATAATACAGTCACGATTGTGACGTCAGAACATTATACAATGTTAATGTTAGGCACTTTTAAAAATACAGACATATTTAAAATAGTTCACTTTATAAGTTTTAAGCGTCTCTGAATTCCTGTACATTAAAGGAGACATTCTATGTGAAATGTACATGTGAAATAACATGAAATAAAAATATTAACAGTTTAGTTTCGGCTTAAACAGTTTTATGAAATAGTTTTCCTTGGCTCTGCGTAATCGTTCATTTTCCTCTTTTACTTTGTAAAATGGAAAAATATAAAAACTGCCCTCCCCGCACGAATCAAAATGTCCGCTACACGGTGTGTTTCTTATTGTGGGATCTCTGATCTGTTGTTTATGTACACGAACACGGTGAGCCAATTTGGTTCCTCTTTGACCTATATAGTTTTCTCCACATGTAGGGCACGTCATACAATAAAGTAGATTTTTAGATTTACTCGTCATAGTTGAATTTTCATTGAAGTTCATTCCGTTTTTGAAAGTTATGGAGTGGCCGGTTTGTATAAATTGGCAAGTACTGCATCGTGGATCCTCGCATTTGAAGACTGCTGGTTTTTCGGGATTTGATGTAAATTTGGCTTTAGTGAGAATTTTTTTTCAAATTCAGTGGTTGACGTCTGCTGTGGAGTATATCCGTGGTCTGAATGAGGTCATTTAATGTTTCTGATTGTTGAAGAATAGGAAAGGCAGTTTTCATATTTTTCCATTTTACAAAGTAAAAGAGGAAAATGAACAATTACGCAGAGCCAAGGAAAACTATTTCATAAAACTGTTTAAGCCGATACTAAACTGTTAATATTTTTATTTCATGTTATTTAACATGTACATTTCACGTAGAATGTCTCCTTTAATGTACAGGAATTCAGAGGCGCTTAAAACTTACAAAGTGAACTATTTTAAATATGTCTGTATTTTTAAAAGTGCCTAACATTAACATTGTATAATGTTCTGACGTCAAAATCGTGACTGTGTTATGTTTAACGTTGCCCACATAACGTCACGAGGATGACGTCATAATGGAACTTGTTTACATTGTTTAAAAATCTACTGACGAGCCCGCAGGGCGAAAGCGCTATAGATAAAAGTTTGAGTACTGGATTTTATTTTTTGACTTTATTCTACCTCGATACCAAGAAAAAAGAATTTATTGAATATATATATATATATATATATATATATATATATATATATATATATATATATGTACTTTTTTCAATTCTAAGTTTAGTGGAAGTCAATAAAAATTATCCAATTAATATTTTTAAGATTCTAGGAATTTCACTATAGATCAGGCTCAAAATTTGCATTATTTCCATTCAGACAACATGAATATTTATCCATAAATCACTGTAGACGATAAGTATATATTCCAGATCACGAGGATATAATGACTGATATTTCTCTCCATGGTAAAATTGATTTTAAATTTACCCCACAGAAAGAAGAGTTCAAATATGTCGGACATAAATCGCAATCTTAAGTGCTACACCTACAACAGGTTTTGTGAAACGCTCGTATATATGAACGTCAAAGTGGTTGTAAACGTAATGGTACACTTACGATCGGTTAGTGAAATGGCCGCCTGGTGTGTATCTCAGAATGAGCTCATCTCAATATGAACTTTTCAGGGTTTATTCGGCATTTATCTCTTGACCAGCAATGCATTGTCTGAAATTTTATCGCTTAGATAAGATTGTGCTTGTTTTAAAAGCAAGAATCGATAAGTAAAATTTTGTGCCGTTAATTATTGTAGCAATCATTACTAATTATGGTCTGATTCATTATATTCTGCCCATTCGTTCGCATATAGTATAATCATGATACCGTACATGCATAAAACTTCACAAAGATGTCAGTGGAATTCAGTAGACTTTATTGCTTTTGAAGTGCACAGTGCTAGTTCTAGACGATGTACATGTACAGTACCCGCAACGTTATTCTTGACATGATAAACGATAGAACACGATACACGCACGATAGGATAGGATACACGCACGATACGATAGGATACACGCACGATACGATAGGATACACGGTAAACCTGATAAACGCAAAACCTGATAAACGATCTTCACGATAGACCTGATAAACGCAAAACACGATAAACGATCTTCACGATAAACGGAAAACCTGATAGAAATGTTGTAAATTTAGAAACAATTTAGACAGAACGAAAGTTTGATACGTACAAAATAATTTCATTATGTTGATAATGATATTGAAGGATTTCAATACTTAATATATACCTAAAGCATATAATGTAATTATCCACGGTTGTACGTTTATTTTTTTAAAATTCTATTTATGTTTTCTTTAACGTCATTACAGCTAAAATCCGGAAGCTAAACTATATACGGTATTGAATTCATTATTTGATACCTATATGAATTTTCTCAGCCAATGATTCTAAAACGTATATTGTCACCTTGAATGTTTAAGATATGAATCATAAATGGAGTGATTGATTTTTATCTTGCTTAACGTCACCATGACCGGTGAAGAGCTTTTAAATTTAGGCTTATGCTCGGCAATTACGGCCATTGAGCAGTGAGGGTTTTTTTAGCGTGCCACACCTACCGTGACACGGGGCGTCTGTTTTTAAGGTCATCTCCGAGGACCCGTGGTATTCACACTTGATACCGAGTGTTTAGCAATTAAACAGGGAATTAACAAAATGGAATATAATGTAGTGATATCATGCTTCAATAGCTCTCTTATTCTGTTGTCTATTATCTTGGATATCAAATAAAACTAAGTAATATTTTGTGTGTAGCGAGGAGGGGGGTTAGTTTGCATCAAGCTCTGATTTCACCGCTCTTTCAACAACTACAATTATTTTCATAATGACCGCTTTAAATTCAATCCACTGCACTACACCATATGCTCATATGTTAGATATTTCTACACTATGAGTGATAATTGATAGTCATAAGTAATTGGAACATATTCATATGAATTGATATTTTGTTAACAAAAAATAAATAAACTATTAAAAACATATACGAAACCCGGCTTGATTTTAAGTCGCAATTTAGAAACGCTTTAAATTAAATGTTTGTGCTTAGCATGTAAAAAAAAAATTCAAATAATCATCAAAACCAGCATACATTTCCATTATCTACACGTACGACTATTGGTATATATGTGTACATGTACATGTACAAATAAAAAAAAACCAACAACGATGACAGCTGAATCGTGCCCAATTGAGCAGAACTTTGGGAGATGCAATATACCCTTGCACTCTTTTAAAACTTAATCTTCTAAATGTGTGAAATACAATGCCCCTGAGAATGTTTACTGTCAAAACACGGGTGATACACAAAATCAGATAGATAAGAACGCGCACAAGTTCAGTAGTTGGTATATATTAAGTTGAAAACAGGTGAACAAAATCGGAAGAAAAAGAACCATTATTAAAATATATGTAATAAACAATGTAATTTACTGATTTTTCCTTTCAGATCGGAACTTTCTATTTCTCTGTTAGTGTTAATTACAAATAATTGTTTCTAGACAAGGAACTGTTTATGAACTCCAGATGAAGGAGCTTTCAGTTTTACTGTCCTCGGTTTGCTCGGCAAACCACTGCCTACTTTCCAGACAGAATGACATTGCGATAAATTTTCACCCTCTCTGGACAGAGATATAGCTCTTTTTCTGCTTTAAAATCAACAGCTTTATGTTCTCCTTCAAATATACTGTCTTTCCTCGATTCCTAAAAATAGCTTCTTTAACAAAACGAATACAGCTTTCGGAAAGTATCTTACTTTTTCATTAGATTTAATATACGATCCCGATAGTTTCCGAAGCTACACGATAAACGATTTTCACGATAAACGGAAAACCTGATACACGCATAATACGATACACGATAGACCTGATAAACGCAAAACACGATAGAAAACGGAAAACCTGATACACGATAGGATAGGATACACGCACGATACGATAGGATACACGCACGATACGATAGGATACACGCACGATAGAACACGATAGGAATGTCAAGAATAACGTTGCGGGTACTGTACATATGCGCAAACGACTGTAACAAAGAAACACGCATGCTCTAATTACTAATTAATTCACAGAACATATGTGATAGCTATATATATATATATATATATATATATATATATATATATATATAATTGAATACAATGAAAACATGACAAATTGGTAATTATAATAATAAAACCTGAAGAACTATCAAAAAGTAACAATATAAGCCCAAAATCTGTATTTATAACACAATTTTATACATATAAAGTTTCTGACAATAAAGGTTTTCCATACTTTTAAGAGTGAATGAGAGAATTACTGATACAGTCTAAATTCTTAATTATAGCAAATGATACACACTGTAATGACATATACAACAATAAATATGCACAAATATCACAATGTACTTACAATGTGTGCCTGCAAACGAATGAACATCTAAGGAGCTCAGAGTGAACGGTGGTGTGGGTCACACCCAAAACAAGTAAACAGGAAGTAAACAACATTAACTCTTTTAGAATAGAAAGATAACTAATTCACGCTATCAGGGAAAATAACTCTTGTAGATGTAAAGGAAAATAAATCTAGGGAATACTTAGCATGAAAATAAAAATATATACAAGAACATTACACATCATGAATACCTTTTATTACTATTACAATATGTCGGTTTGTATGTTGAAATATTGTTATAGTGTATCATGATACATATGTTTTATTTGTTGAAGGAACAACAAAAAATATTGTGAAAATTGTTATGGAATTCCCGATCATTTGATAATCGCTTATTGGTTGTCCGATGCCTAAAGTCAATAATTGTATAGTATGGAATACTGAGGCTGTATAATGGAGACCTAGCAATCATTACAGGGAAACATTTCAGGGACGTGGACAGGAACTACAATTATCAAAATATACAAGCTAGACTGCGTGTATTCATCTAATTTAATGTTTTGGAATTTCTGAAGTAACAAGACATTAGTACATTACGATGCATGTACAATTGATATATATGTTGCAGATACGACACAAAGATACATCGGAAGGTGTTAGATACATGTACTAGTACTGTCTCTCTTGTTTTACCCTCCATCTCACCCCCCTCTCTCTCCTTTTTCTTATCTCCCTCTATCTACCTCATTCTCTCTCTGTCTCATACATCTCTTCTCTTTCTCCTTCTCCTGTCCGGTCTTCTTCTATTTATCAAAAGGACTAAATTGAAAAAAGGATATAAAGTTGTTTTGAAAATCTGACTCTTCCTCCTGACAAACGAGAAATATTTACATTACATAAGTAAAGACATTTTAATATGTACAAAATACATGTTGCAAAGGATAAGCCAGGTCTACATAAAACTACTAATGTATTCATACTACAGAGTACATGTTCATGGTAATTAACTGGCTATTCAATATGCTTATTATTCAAGAGCAATTCAACAGATCCTTTAGTGAAACAAAATACACGGACCTGATGCGAATCTTCATAATGCACTGTAAATGAAATTTGAATTACAGTAGAGGCAATGAAAGAGAAGAATGGAGGGTAACTTAGAATGTCATATAAAAGTAACCACCAGGGTATACTAATCATATTTAGGTTGAAGGATACTGGTTCCGGTTTTGTCTTGTCATGTTCACATACAACCAGTAATTCTGCCGAAGGGGGCGCATGTAACAAATTGAAATCCTCCCTTGTCCAGATGTGTTGTAAGCTCCAAAATGGCGTAATTTTGTTTTCATGCATACAGACTAGGCTAAATATGAGTTTTAAAACCTAAACGTCACATTGAAATTCGTCAGAAGACCAGCAGACAACGGAATGATTGCTTATTCATGGTAATTTGGTCAGCAAAAACGGGATACCCCATATTTAATAACTTCAACGCTCTAAAATTAGACAAAGGAAATTCGATCTGTAAGAGTGCCTTGTCGTGGTAAGACACACGTATTGCGTATGTTTCTTTTATGTCTGGTTTTGTCTACATTGTTAATGATTAGGTTACTGTGTTGTCTCTTCAGCTTTCCGAGCTCTATCTGCTACAACAAATGAATTAAATCTTTTCCTTTGCTTTTGTTAGTCTCTAAACGTTTTCATTTCCATCGGCTGATTTTCTTTCAATTTCCAACTCCCAAAAATTTTGGAATTTCGAAGAAAATGAGAAAAGTAACTTCCTCTGGAATCATCGCGATTCGGTTTTCCGGATAGATGAGATTGTCGTTTGAATGTCGTATCATAAACGCCATCTTGGAGATCTTTATATGGGTTTTCCTCGTCCGAATCGTCTACTTCATCGAATGGGATGACGTCGTACACATTCGGCATGCTATAAATTGTCTTTCTAGAGACTGGACGATTATTTCCTTCGATGGGTCTCCTGGTTATAGTAACTCGTCTATAAAAGATACATTGATTTTTTGTATTTTCTATTCGTTCAGAACAAATTCTTTTTCTTGGACAATCAGTTTTATTGACATTTAATGCATCTACATCTACTATTATTACTGGATGTTCCTACTTTTATTGTTACCATCGAGAATCCTCAAAACTTATGTTTGGATGTTAATTCCGTTATCAGGGACTAACTAGTCATAAATGATTATTTCTATCAATTAAATCATTATTGTTACCGGTCGCGATAGCTCAGTGGTAGAGCGTTTGCTTCGTAACCGGTAGGTCGTGAGTTTGAGCCCCGTTCAGGCCATGGTCGCGTTAAACCTTATACGTAAACATAGGTATTCAAAAGTGAGAATCACCGATCTTTAAAGGACACTACCTTTTAAACAGAGGTCCCGTGTCGCGACATATATTACCGATGTAAGCGCTAAGCATATGTCTAAAGTAACACTCACAGCTTGTGACGTCTCAACATGACATGAATGAGAAAAGATGTAAAGCAAACAAACAAATCATTGTTACTTATCCCTTAGAATACTGACATATTGTATGACAGATGCATCATGTGATTATACCTGATCAAAATATAGGGCTTATGGCGGGTGTGACCGGTCGACAGAGGATGCTTGCTTCTCCTAGGCACCTGATCCCACCTCTGGTATATCCAGGGGTCCGTGTTTGCCCACCTCTTTATTTTCTATTGTTTATAGCAATTATGAGATTGATCACTATTCGTTATCTTCGCATTTCATTATACAAGTGAGAAAAAATAATCTCTGCTTGATGTTTAATTAATTGTAAGCAATGCGGGGACATGATATCAAATATGAATCTAATGTTTACAACAGGCTACCATATGATTTACTTTTTACATACAATTGAAAAACTATGATCTCATTTCCTAAAAATGAAATCTTGCACTAATAAAAAAATGAAAGAATTTGTTTGTGTACCTTACCTACAACTAGTGACGTCTCAATATGAGATGAATGAAACATTCTCAACGGGACTTAAAACACATTTTTAAAAGTCTTTTTTTTTTTATTGTTCTTTAGTTTATTTCATGAACAAAGATCAAGAATCGGGAGAAGGATGTGATTTTTAAACTGTAGAAATAATTTGTTAAAGGATATAACCAATAACAGATATAAAGGAGTAAATCAACTGGGTCACGGGATTCAGATTAATTGAGTTTGGCTGTAGACAATCACCTAGCGATTATTGTAACTTACTGGTCAGATGCCGATTAACTTCCTGAAGTAACTCACTGGGTGGATATATAATACGTCCTGCGCGGTTTGAGGTAACTTTCTGGGAGAAATAGCTTACTTAGTGGGTATGTGTTAATTAAATTCCTCGGCAGCTACAGGTACACATAGCTTAATTAGACGCTAAGCGTATTTTACTGAACTAATACAGGTAAGAAGCTGAGAGAATGAGGGTAATTGTGACTTATTGAACACTCAAATACCAGTTAAGGAACAGTGCAGGTGACTCACTGAACATAAGGGAATAATGTATTGTATATGTACAGATAATGTACTGGATATGAAGTACTACGATAATCAAACCATAGGATAATGTGTAATATATGACAGCATTGAACCGATAAAATCCATGTGATTTCAAATGAAAGGCGAACATAACAAACAGTGAACAATCTCATAACTCCAACAAGGAATACAAAAGAAATAGTTGGGCAAACACGGACCCTTGGGCATACCAAAGGTGGAATCAGGTGCCTAGGAGAAGCAAGCATCCCCTGTCGACCGGTCAAATCCGCCGTGAGCCCTATGTTAAATTTTACCACAAGACCTAGTCGTGTAAATTATTAAGATTACGAGAGTAAACGTATGTACTGGGGACATCGATGAAGTAAATAGTGTTTGATAGAATTAGACGACCTACTTTTGTCTTTGTCTTCGCACAGCTAAAACACCAATGACAAGCACTGCCATCTCCACAACTGCTATCGCCAAAACCAGTAACACTGAGGGAAAACATAGCGAACAATTATCGTTGTAATAGCTATTAACGAAAACATACAAGGTAATATCTAAATGATCTTTCAGAGATGTGTCTTATTCGTAAGTTGCAATGATCTTATTTTCATTTTAATATTTTTTTCCAAAACTGTTTATAAGTGATGAAAAACTGCAAAAATTAGGAAGCATATGATATTGTCATGGCAATATTTTCGAAAGCTAGTCCTTTCCCTTACTTATCTAATCCCTTCTGATACGTAAGCTGCTGACAATACTTTTTTCTTTAGTTTACGGAAGAAGCTCAAAACCAATTTCCTCTTAAACATTTAATTTGGCTCCACTTTTTTTGGCACGCTGTTTTTGGCTATATTTAGCTCTAAAACTTCATAGTTATTTCGGATTTCAAACATTTCGGTTTAGCATCACTGAAGAGACATTATTTGTCGAAATGCGCATCTGGTGCATCAAAATTGGTACCGTATACGTTTTACATTAACTTACATGTTTCTTCTTGGAAAAATGATGTCGGTGTCGTTTCAGATGGTAACTCCGTTGACGTTTGGGTCATCTTCGTTACATTTTCTACTTTAGGTAATTTGAAATCATAATAATGTGGTAATAATGATAATCGTCTCATGTAGTTTGTAAACAAACAACATTTATATATGGTTGTTTAAAAATAAAACAAATTTTACTTTAGAACCTATTTTACTTTGCTTCTCTCTTTTCTGTGATTTCTTTGTAGTTACATCAGTTACATTTTCAGTTTTGTTTTCATGTTACATGTACTTGAAAGCCACATCTTGGTAGCATTCTTACCAGCTTGAACTGCCGTTGTTGAACCTCCGGCTGATGAGGATATGATGGTTGTTCCATTCATTTGGAGATGGGTAAAAGACTGACTAGGTGTATAATTCGTTATTGATTGGGCTGATGAATGCACTGTGGAACGGCTTGATGTCAATGTTCCAGAAGAAAATGATGTGCTAACAGTTGTAGAGATTACCGTTGTTGAATTTTGTATTGACGATGCATTAGTATTGACTGCATTTGCTGTCGATAATGTTGGAGTGTTTGTGGATGTCATTGGCGGTATTGTAGTTTTTGATGTTAACGTCAGTAATATCGTCGACGTTTTCGTCGTTGCTGTCGCTGTTTTCATTGCTGTTGTCGTTATTGATGTCGTCAGAGTTGTCACGTTTGTTTTCAGTGATCCCTTGGTCGTTGATGATGAAGAATATCCTGAATTTAAAGCCAAAATATGAAATTTTCAAGTACCTTTCGTGCAACTCAGTTGACAGTTTGGGAACAGGTAACACTACCAAAATCCTTTTGAACCAATTTTCAGATTGGTAAAGATGAATTTATCTATTTGTTGAAATTTGGTACAAACCTGCTCGCATCCAAACAAAATGAGCTCTTAGTATCGAATTAGTTGAGAGACATATGCACCATACACCGGTGATAATTGGATATTGCTTCATAAATATATCAATCCATTATTGAAAATGAATATTAACGGCAAACTAACCACTCAACTTTTTGACAAACAAAATGATTTCAGCTTCTCCATCGCCAACTTCACATATTTATGTAGCAGTATTCCGTTATCACCCACATATGGTATTTATATGTCTTAATTGATTCAAAAAGCAAGAGCTTGGTCTGCGTGTGATCAGTTTTTAATCAAGGCAGGCTACTGACAAACAAGTTAATGTTACAGGAATTTCAATAATCTCGTTTAAAGTCTTGAAATCACAAATTCTGTTGTCGTAATAATGGTCTAGTTTGCCCTTACAACCTATCATTGTGTCAAATGTTGTTTGACATGTTTCATACCGATTGTCAGGCCGTTGTTGGCACACTGATTTGACTAGGGATCACTACGTTTACCTGGTTAAGACAAGGCTCACAGCGAATGTGACCGGTCGACAAGGAATGCTTACTCCTCCTAGGCGCCTGATCCCACCTCTTGTGTGTCTAGGGATCAATGTTTTCCTATATCTTTATTTCGTATTCCTTGACGGATTTATGAAATCAATCACTGTACGTTATCTTTGCCTTTCATTCTCCTAACTTGTTTTAACGTACCCGGGTAACATTTTCTGATGGAGCAAAGTATAGGGGCTTGGTAGTACATTTACTGGATCCTGATATGTATTTATATTTGTGAGGGTTTTTGTGAAATTAGGGAATCCATTATAGGTATGGTGACTCATATTCATTCGTTTCATTGGCCGGGATATTAAATGTGTTTAAACCCGAGGTGTAATTTTGAATAATTCCAACTTATGAAAGGGAAATCAGATTTTAAGTACGGTTAGTAAATGTGGAATTAATGTCACGTGTTGAAATTTAGGTGATAGATTGAGGAAATGAAAATGATGATGTCGTATAATGCAGTGCCAGGTGGATCACGTTCCGGGTTGTATTATTAACATTTTGGCAACAGTTTTATTCTTAAGTACTTTTCCTCAAAATGGAAAACTGTAGACATTGCAATGTATCATAGAGACATACAAAGGGTTACCTAAATGGTTAGATGTAGTCTGCACCGATGTTGATGACATCACGAGTACTGGAGTAGTTGTTGGAATGTCTTTAGGTGTTGGTGGTGCTGTTGTTCGTTTTGTTTTCGTAACTTTAGATATGATGAAAGAAAGAAACACATTGTAGATAGGTTCACTATTTAACTTTAAATACGGATAAGACATAAGAATTGCAAGAATCGATTTACTAAGTGAACATTTGCATGAATTCGTCACTGGAAGTAAGTATCTTAATGATTTGAAAGTCCAACTTTCCACAGAAATTTATTTCAATAGAACTCGTTTAGCATCATAGTTTTGTACTCTTCTTGACTAATGATTGCATGCTGAATCTTTAATTCAATAAACACAGTATTAGCTTGAATTATTTCCCGTTAGGTTGTTATGATAATCCAACACTTCAGTGTATTTCACAGCTGACAATGCTCACAAAATAAATGATTAAGGGAATGATAGTTCTTCTATCAAATACATTCTTATATGTCTTTATCCTACTACGTGCTAACTATTATAATTGATATGACAAATTGAAGGAAAAGAAATCACTGTGAGTACACGTTTATCAACATTCATCAATAGCTGATTCTCTCATATCATTATTAATATTCCTTGTTAATAAAGGAAATATAACTATAAATGTTCTGACGTTATCATAACATTGTACTATATGTTGACATTTAATTGATAACAGGAGGAAATGAAAATGATGATGTCACATAATTCAGTACCAGGTATATCATGTTTCAGACAGAAGCAAAATACAATTCCGTGTTTTATTGGTGAAATTTGGGCACAGGTTTTATTTTTAAGCACTTTTCGTTAACATGAATAATTCTAAACATTATTTTCTATGTTAGAGACATTCAAAAGATTACCTAAACGTTTAGTTGTAGTCTTCACCGATGATGGTGACGTCATGGGAACTGGAGTAGTTGTTGGAATGCATTTGGTTGTTGTTTGTGTTGTTGTTTGCTTGGTTTTAGTGACTACAAATACATTAGAGGAAGTAGTCACTTTGTAGATAATCTGACAATGTTGTTCTGCCAAATATCATCACTTCAATTACTATATCTTGATGATTTCTCTGAAGTTCATGTTTGCTTGGAATTTAGATTGATGTAAACCTTTACCAGATAGACAGTTTTTTACACAGTGATTCGTTCTTTATTTATAATCTGTTATCAAGACATTTTAGTTCAGTATAATACCTCTCAAATTTAGATTAAATCCTTTTCCTGTAATATCGTCATAATTAGAAAAGAGCGTTATCTTCAATTTGTTTCCGGTAGTAACAACAGTTTTTTGCCTTAATTTCCCACATTGCTTGAATATTGCGAAGTTGTCTTCATCTCTGTCTTGTATCTGTTATTGAGGAAACCGAAATACAGTTTTTCCAATTAACAAAGTACATTTCCTCACATAAATAGCAACAAGAAACTGAATTTCAAGATTTCTTAAGAGTTAAATTCCTAATGTAGGAAACAAAAGAAAACCTTCAAATAGTCGCCACAAGGGAATCCTGGAGTGTATGGCAAATCCAGATCTAATATATGGATAGTGATCTCCTCCGTGGTTCCCGGGGCCGTCACGGTCCAAATGTAGACTGTGTCTTTCTCGTAATGCTTTTTGGAATACCCAGGGGATTTAATAGATGCTTCCTGGGATTGATGTAAAGTTATGTTTTTGGAAATGTAGTGTTTGGAATCTGCACCTTCGCTGTAGTAAATTCCTAGAATACAATCATGTTTGGTATTTTATTATTTAAGAATATTTCTATATATATTTTACATTTTATGAAGGAACGTACCAATGTACGTTGTGTAAATTGTGGTCCAAAGCTGATGAATTATAAAGAATAAATTAGATGTAGGTGAATGTGCCACGTGGATCCTTTTTAACGGAAGTTCAATTGACTATAGACTAACGTCCGATACGGTAATACATGTGTATCACTACATGATATGGTTGTGTGGAAGAATTACAGATGCTTATTACAAAGATATAATCCGATAAATGGTGCATGAAATATGTTACCCTTACAAAATTTTAGTCAACATATAAAGATAATTATTTCATCTTAGTTCTACCTTTATTTCATAAGAAAGATATGCTTCCATATTCATCATTGCTTTTTTGTTGCATTATGAAAAAATCAAGTCATTACTAGATTTACAAAACTTCTACAGGGCTTACTGATATGTAAAAATGTCATAAAATTTAGATGTTTGAAGAAGGACACAAAAGATACTGCTCTAATGTTATTTTAAAAATTGTATTTATCATTATGAACAGATGTCATTGGTTATTAATGTAATAATAATGATAATAAACAAATATTTGATTTTCCAGGATGATGTATTTAACAATAAAATAGTCGTTCATGTGGTTCAGAATATAAGACATACATCTATCAACAATACTCGTTGTATTCAAATGTCTATTTGATATTTCCCAGTAAACTGGAAATAAAAGAATCAACACATTCTTCCACGTTTGATTGATATGCAGATTTGTCACAGAAGATAGATTTAACAGTAAACTATCAACTCAATTCTATAAGAAACTGGATTATCAATTTTCCCTGTCTATGAAACAATGTTCCATTATGAAAATGTGAAGATAACGAACAGTGATCAATCTAATAAATCCTATAAGAAATAGAAAATAGAGAGTGGTGAAAGCATGGCCCCTATGTATACCAAAGGTAGGATTATGTGCCCAAGAGGAGTAAACAATCCCTGTCGACCGGCCACAACCTCCGTAAGCCGTCAAACAATATACCACAAACCAACCGTTTACCTTATCTAGATATGGGCTCGCGGCTGGTGTGATCAATGAACAGGGATACACATTCCTTTATACAACGAACTTTACTGATATGTATATAATTTGGATATATGTAAATATTCTTTTATAAGCATTTCTCCCTGTAAAAACATACTGCCATATGCACAAAAATACTCTTGTATGCATATTTACACCTAGTCTGGGATATGTGCAGATCTGTTTACTCTTGTGAGGAAAAGCGAATTTGAAGATGCAAGTTGATATATAGAAATTTCCACTTCCTCCTTTACGCTGAGAGGTTCCTCCACGGTGTTTCTTGTTGGAAATATCTTTTCACTAATCTTTATAGATATAAAAACAAAGATATTTTTCTTCATTCTAAGATTATCTAACCATTGTTCATCATTGAACTTTTTAAGAACATCACTCTCAAACCATATATTTGATCGTGGTTTTCTTAAAATTTCACGCTCATTGGAGCACCCTACTTCAATACAAATTCGTAATAAATAGGGAATAAATCTGTTTCCTGAATGAACCTATTCTTATGGATGTCATGATTATAAATGAATAGAATAATTGATTACACACTGATTTATTCAAGGTATCTAGAATCACACGGACACGCGTAGCAAATTTACAATTGCACGAAGGAACAAATTTGATCATGAGTAAATATACTCATGGGTTAATTTCTCGCTTAATAGAAAGATTTTAGGCATGTGACCACGCGTTTGCTTTTTCCAAGTAACTGAGTTTGTCCTCTATTTCTTTTTTTAAATATAATTTATAGAATTGAGAATATTGATCACTGATCATAAATCTCTTTCAGATCCTCGCCAAATTAATGGCAAATAGCAGTGGTTCGAAAAAAAATGTAATTGCTTTAATGTAGATAATATGAAAATGCTTACCAAAACTGTTTACCATAAGCATTATGATAGTCATCCACGTCATGTTAGGGTTAACAACAACATGTATGACTGTATACGAGGAACAATATCATATATCAAGATCATCCTTTTTATATGTGTTAACACAAGGAAATCAAATGACGTCACTGTTAAGATTGCAATGGGAAATAAATGCGTATATAATTATCATTGGCAGAACGACCATGCTTTTCTGATTTCCATGAATATCGCAGTTACATCTATTGTATGTGACCGGTCAACAGCGGATGCTTACTCCTCCTAGGCATATATTCCCACCTACGGTATGTCCAGGGGTCCGTTTGTGCCTTGTTCATAATTTCATATTCGTTATAGAAATTATAAGATTGATTAATGTTTGTTATCTTCACCACTTCATGCAACGCATATTTTCCTTACAGGTTTCATGGGATTTTTATCATGCAACAGTGCTAATTTGAGCAAGGAAGATAAAAAAGCATTGTTTTAAATGGTAATTATGACGTCACAACCTACTGCACTACTTGCACAACGTTACATACGTCATAGATTACCATGCATGAAATTCTCTCATTGACGCCATCGTATTACATCCGAGCTATGTTGAATGTACGCTACTTTCGAGGATTTCCGATTGTGTAGTTGACAATACCGTGCGCCCTGACGAGTGTTTAGAGCATTAGGGTGACACGGATTATCACCTGCCTGATTTGATTTTCAGCAGGATACGATGAAGTCAATATAGGTAAATGAGGTAGAAAAAAGATGTATTTTTTGCAGATTGTAATGAATTTTATCACCAACAGAAGATTGTCCTTTCTTGCCTTTTGGATATAATATTCTTTATTACAAAAAAGAAATACAATAGAATAGAGAAATCTCGACAACCTTGTGCTCGAAATAAAGAAAGCCTTTAAAAACCTGTCATTTGATAAATATCGATAGAGATTTAACAAAAACAAGCAAACCTGATTTCTAAAGACGGTATTGCTCTTAATTTCAACGAACTTTACAGCAAAATAAAATCTCAAACCTCTAATCTAAGGTATTAATGAACATGCTGGCGCATTGCAAATTGTATATTTCAAACTTTGATATTTTACTAAATGACTGGGGGCTACATGTCACAGCTAAAAAGGGGAGGTCTTTCATTTTACAAGTAGGGCCTCTTGATGTTTTCCAAAAATGACACGTCACGTGATATTCAATTGACACACGGGAAGTTACCATGAGGGATATTTACGGCAGTTCAGTCAGATTCAACATATGAGTAGTATCGTTTTGGTGTTTAACAGTAACAATTGTAATCACACTTGTGAATTTGAGGTGTAATTTCACACCAAAATGAAAGATGAAGATAACGAACAGTGATCAATCTTATAATTCCTATAAGCAATACAAAATAGAGAGTTGGACAAATATGGACACCTCAACACACCAGAGGTGGGGTCAGGTGCCTAAAAGGAGTAAACATTCCCTGTCGACGGGTCACATCCGCCGTAAGCCCTATAGGCCAATCCAAAAACATGAGTTATCTTTCCTTGATCCGGAACGTAGTGCGCTTGCATAACAGTAGTTTAAGACTTCCGGGTAATATATTCGACAAGGGTAATTATCAACAGTACAGACGGTTGCAAAGATATTGCTGTATAATTTTACAGGAATCACGCCAACAAATGTTAATGTTAATAAAAAATCACAATGCATGCCTTTCCTTTATACACGTGAAAATAACCAACTTTGCATGTAAAAATAAAATAAAATTAATGTTATAAATAGAGGAGAACCCCCCGATAAAATGCCCTATCGTTAAGATGATGTAATTTCCTACAGAGGGTCTGCTCCGAGACACTGATGGTTCTAACTATCCCCTTCTTTTCCAAGGATTACACGTGTTTTATGACTGAAATTAGTATAGATAAGATAAGATAAGTTTATTTCTCTTTTGGGTCCAGAAGGTTTAACAGCAAGACAGCTTATAAAGAAGGAAATTGCAAAAAAGAAAGTTTACAAAATTAACCTCAGGTTACATGGACTACAAACTACATGTGGATGTAGCATGTTGGGGAAACGAGTACATACATATATGAATTGCGAATCAGGTGTATACACAAGTAAATGGACAATATCAGTATTATACCAACATATGAATAATAAACTACAGTCTACTTCGGATATAATGAAATTCAGGGGACCGACCTGAATTGTTCATTATATGCAAAGTTCAATATAACCAATGCTGAACTACACAAATATTGCTACTGGGGGATTTATTTTAACTTCAATATAACAGATAGTTCAATATAACCGACTTCAATATAAGTGGAGTGGACTGTATAATGATTTTGCAGTTTTAACGCATCACACCTTTTTCTGAAAGTTTTAACTAAATATTCACTGAATTTTACAATTACTGGTCTGTCTTCATTAATCATCAACCAAGTAAATTTGTCCTTATTTGTTAAATAGATAGTATTTATCATATATTGCATAAATTTTCACAGGAGCTTTACCCCGTGTTTGAACACAGTCAGATTTATGATAAAATATCAGATGTTGCTTTTTCAATATCAATGTAGTACATTCAGCGATAAAAGCTCTGACACGATGTACGTACAGGTACATGTATGTCAAACTGACACTTCTGGATTCTGGAAATGTCCACTGACCTCCTTCGATTGGCGATTTTTTTTTTTTACCTCAGCCTGTACTTGTAGATGAGACACCAATGACATATTTCCAGCTAACTACTCACAAATTTTAGAAATTTTCAAACACAAGTCCAACCATCTTTAAACTGACATTTACACATGCAATGTTTTGAAAATAAAATAACTATAAGTGAACCCCATAAAGTTTTAGCATTACATTAATAATCCGGCAAGAGTATGTACATTTACCTGTAAATACAGCCATTTTGGTTAATATATTTGGAGTTTTACCCACATTATTTTCTAAATTTGTGGCGAAAAGGGAGAGAGGGGCTCCAAAGAGCCTGGTTCAAAAAGTGCCAAAAATGGCCCATGCTTAAAACAAATTAATATTACTGTAAAATACATTTAGAGACTTCAAACTTTCTCTAGATATCTTTCATTTTTCTGATAACGCTAAAGTTTTCTATGTAACCGGTCTTCAAAATAGCGTGTATTACAACGATTTTGTTGTTAAACGTCGCAATTGAACAAAACGTCATTACATTACGTTGTCAAGGCTTCGAAGTTTTCATGCCTATATTGGGTTGGTTATTTCAAAAACAAAATATTTTGAAAATATTTGATATACATTTACGTTGAACTAGTTGATGACAGTTACCAAGACTACTGATCTTGGATAATTTCAAATCGGAATATGAACGAGTTTTGGTACGAGTTTTGGTACGAGTAAAGCCGATACCGCATCTAGTGGAATGTTATTTTTTAGATCGAGACAGGTAAGTTCAGAACATTGCATTCTATGATTAGTAATTCTTCGGTATATGAGCAATTACAATTTATTGCAAGTTCTTTCTTTTGTATTTTATCAAACCTGTATAAAACGATGCTTTGAAAACATCGGACAACAACGTGTCTATTTTTCACTTTGTAAGAGTCGCCATATATGCACCACTCGGAGGACGATTTTATCAGTTTCAATTCTCAGATCACCAGAGACATTGCCACTGATCTTAAATCATAGCAATGGCGATCTGAATCATGGATAACTGTGAAAGAGTTATATTCAAGAGCGGCATTTACTCACATGTAATACCCCCTCCAACCCCCAACCCCCCCGCGAGACAGTTGAGAGTGTGAGAGTTGGGGGGGGGAGGGTATCCATATTGCTATAAATACAACTAAGAAATTAATTTTGATAAACAATATCCATAATGTTTAAATGGGTACGTTATTTTTATATTAGATTCATGTGGGCCAAGCAAAAACACATACAATATACATTGTACAGAAAACAATTACTACACGCACACACCTCATAACACCCAACACCCCCCAACTCTCCCCTAGACTCTCATCCTAACAAACATTTACACATTTTATAATTACGGTAAGGTCCTTATTTTAAAAAAAAAACTGGTGCTTTGTTAATATAAATGTTTTAATATCTCAGCACACCCCAATCCACGTTTTTTATAACATGATACTCCAAGAAGTAGAGGAGTCTCTTATCAACCAAGAGAGAGAGAGAGAGAGAGAGAGAGAGAGAGAGAGAGAGAGAGAGAGAGAGAGGTGCGGTGGGGGTGGGAGGGGATTATTATGATGAAACTTGGTATATGATAAAAATATTGAACAAAGTCCCAAACTGTGAATATCATGAAAAATATATATTGACATAATATTGTACAGATGTATTTTGACATGTATGTACATTGCATCGAAATCCGAAATGAAATTACCGGTACTCAAAATAAATAAAATTTTAACTTGGGAAACATCTCAAAGTACATGTGCATGTGTATTCTAAAGGTTGCATTCCTGATAAAGCAAGTAAGTACATGTGAAGAAGTGTTTTATTTATTTTAAGACTAGAAGTTCAAACATCTCCTTTGTGGTGCTCTCATCATTGTCGCTGTCTCAGTTTGACTCATCGTCTGTTGTAGCGTCATCCAGATAACACACTCACCCACACCCATCCTGAATACATATTCTATCATCTCCACATGGAAACATTTTCATCTATCATTATTGTATTTTCTTTTCATTTTTTATGAGTTGATATATATTTTTTAATTTGAAAAAAAAATCAAACACCTAACCTGTGTTTTATTTAATCAATATGCAAGATTTACGGCTCGTTTTCAATAAAAAAAAAATATAATAAAAACATTTGTATATGTTTTATAACGTGTAAATATTTTTAATTGCATTCTTTAAAACACTTAAACACCTTAATTGTGTTTTACTTAAACATGATGTAAGATGACAGGATTTTTAAATGAGTGGTTTATTATTATTATTATTATTTCTTTATTAACATTATTTGCATTAAAATGTGTCATATTTAAAAACATTGTGCAATATTGCATTCTCATTTTTAATAGTAATAGTATATTTATGCATTGCAAGACCACACCTTTCAAAATAGCTATGGGCGATACCTATGTTTGAGTTGCTTCCCCTTTAAATGAACGTGTTGTAGTATTCATTTCTCTATTCATTAACTTTAATACATACACATTTATAATTTTTACATTCAAGAATAAACAATTTATGTATTTTTATGTGATGTTGTTGCATTACTTGCGGTTTGATAGATTTTGAATAAAGTCGTATGATGTCTCTCTTCACATAACTTGTACAATGTTTTATGCAAAGATACATTACCAAATAAATGCCTGTTAAGTTTTTATTCATCTGTTAAGTAAATAACCATGGAAGGTACAAGATAAATGTGATTCATTATGATGGTGTGGAATGGACGTTAATTAATTTGATGTTGCGTTATGTATCTTGAAAGTTCATGAATGTTCATGGTTAAGTCCACTTGGCCTCATTTCCATCAACACAACACAGGGTCTACGACTGCAGATTGGAAATATATTGTAGATAGTAAAAATGTCCCACGATGGAAGAAACTGAGCTTGGGAGATTTTTCTTTATTTTGGAGACAACCCGTATACTATACCCCACATATATCGCCCCCTCCCGAATTAGAATCTAACGCCGTATGTTATATGCTTGTCAATACTTTTTAATGTTTTTCTTCTGGCTGCCCCCTCCCCCTTTTTTGAAAAATGATCAATACGTGCCTCTGAAATGATCATTGAATACTTGTTGTAAATTTTAATGTATATATATTTGATTATCATAACCCTCGTAAAGAATGTGTAGTAAGTCGATCACTACTTACACAAAGGAATCTACTAGAGGTTATTGAAGTTAACCATTATTGAATGTTTTTACATAGATAATTTGAGATAAACAAGAATTGCATCTAATAATCAATTTCTGTTGTTTTTACAGTATACAATTTTTTGGTATTTATTTTCAATGAAAGTCGGGGCGTTATCTACATTTGTTCTCTTTCCTTTTCCATGCATGTGTAGCAATATTAGGTGATATAGGCCTCCATTATGTGACGTAACGTACTTTCTTTCGAAATGAAATGTTTACTGCTGTACAGAAACATCCACAGAAATATCTCATCCAAGCAGATTCTCATGGTAGTAATATATTTTACGCTATATGTACATGTATGATTATGGTATTTATTAAGTCTTTGCATATGTTATCAACTAATCGTAGGTGAGAAAAATCTCAAGTTGTTAGAACTTGTATTCGAACCCTTTGCATATTAAATATATGCAATAAAATATATTCAAACCAAAATGGATTGAAATTGACTTCAAAAATTACAATTTCGATCCCATGTTTTCAAATCGCTAAATTATGTTCCCGTCTGTATGGCGATAGAGCTAGTACTTCGATGTTTACTAGGGAGCCCGCGCTAAGTGAGCATCCGTCTATTGCATTGTGACGTCAAATGCTTTGACTAACGGGTGAAAATCACGAATGCTATATATATTTCTTTTATTGCCAATTTAATGTTCTACAGTTTTATCGTATAAAAAAAAGTTGTACGAGTATGATATTAAGATTTACAATATGTTTAAGTGTCTTTTATTGATATCTTGCTAAATCCAGTAGTATTTACAAACAATGTTTTCAACTCTTGTTTCTACACACGCCAGAATGATGGCAAGACGACAATAGGCTTTTATTATTCCTCCTAGGCACCTGATCCCACCTCTGGTGTGTCCAGGGGTCCGTGTTTGCCCAACTATCTATTTTGTATTGCTTGTAGGAGTTATGAGATTGATCAATGTTCGTTATCTTCACCTTGCATTATTCTATTTTTTCACATGGGGCGAGTTCTTCACGGAGAAAAAGAGTTATTGTAAAAAATACTTTTTATGGTAATACTTCGTTTTATACTTGATTTTTTCTCCTCGAAAAACGCGCCCCACTTTAAATATTGACATAAAGTTGCAAAAACACGAAAATATTCCGGAAAATTCCTATCCGTTAATGGTTTTGGCAGTTAGCAATGCTAGGTAATCACCCTGTTTAACCAAAATGACCCATACATGTTATGATCAAGTAATGTAGATTTGAAAAAGGTACATAAATTCAAAGGACACGATAATTTATTTTTCAAGAAATATATAGGCCATTTATGGCATTTTTTGAATCTAGCTCTTTGTCATTGCAATTTATGTTATGACACGATACATGTCTACATAATTAAACA